>NC_135428.1:3977500-4277500 GCF_051991245.1 Festucalex cinctus
GTGCCTTTAAGAGGCGGTCCCTTTTAGGGTGGTGTGTGTGAGCTGTGGCCTACAGCAGCAGGTGTTCGCTCTCTTTTTTTTTTTTTTTTTTTTTTTTTTTTACTGTTCTCATGGCATTTAATGAACAGTTAAAAAGTCAGTCAAGTTACAACTGTATACTGATACTATAGCGATATCCGGTTGATATCAGATGAAAACAAGCCAAAATGCAACAGAGAATAATGAGGATGTTGTGACGCACGTGTGGTTTTGAAAATGCCATCATACTAAAGGAATGAAAGCAGGAGACATCAGCCTGAGAGGCTCGTTTGACTGATGAGCTCAGTATATTTCCTGTCAGACAATCACTTTACCTCACCAGCGCAAGCACAACAGCCACCAGGAGAAAAAGAAAAAAGAAAAAGAAAGAAAGGACGACAAAAGGAGGAAAACCAAATAGGAAAATCACAGCAAGAAAACATGAACAAGAAATGAAAGCTGGGTGGCGGTTTGATCACATCTTCATCTGACTATACCTGGACTTTCATTTTTTACAGTACATTCTGAGAGTGAGTGAAGAGTCAGTGTGACCACGCCCATCTGGGGGAAGGGGTGCTACTCAGCAAGATCCTGGAGTACTTTTTGTATTGAACAATGTGTTCATCAGGAAACATTTCAAATAACCCAATTTTCCTTGAATTACACAGCACAGCATTTCCTGCTATTGTTATAATGGGCTATTTGACAGACGCTTTAGAGTGCTTTAAATACCGACTCAGCACATCTCGGGTCTCTAAGAATAGCTATACAAGTATATTGTTGTTGAACCCAGACAACTGCTGATTGTTAGCTTTTAACAGTTAGTCAGCAAAAATATTACCAGCTTGGTGAATTTACACCGATGTCCCAGATCGCTCTTCCTGGAGCGGCAGTAGCTCAACTGGAAGGGCTTGCGCTTCGGAAGCATAGGGTCAAAGTTCAAATGAAAAATGGCACCTAGTCGAGTCTGCTTCCTGACTACTGTTGAGGTGCCCTTGTACAAGACCTCTGACCCCTGCCTTCCAACAATAGGTGAAAAAGTACAGTACTGTTTGTGTGTGCCTTCACACTTAATCAGTATAATAAATTGAACTAGAAAAATTTCCGCGGAAATTTTGGGCGACTCTTGCAAAGTGGAAAGCCGAATGCATTGAACAGTTTTGCCAAATGCTGGTGTACTTTACCTCTCAATCAGTCAGCACGTTAGCATTAGCATGCTAAGCTAATGTAACATTAGCATGATCACTTAGCATTAGCATGCTAACCTAGCATCATTATGCTAACTTAGCATTAGCATTAACGTTCCAAGTTAGCATTAGCATTAATATGCTAACTTAGTGTTAGCGTGCTAATTTAGCATTGGCTTGCTAAGCTAGCATTAGCATGCTAAGCTCGCGTAACATTAGCATTAGCATGCTAACCTAGCATTAGCATGCTAAGCTCGCGTAACATTAGCATTAGCATGCTAACCTAGCATTAGCATGCTAACTTAGCATTAGCATTTACATGCCAAGTTAGCATTAACATTAATATGCTAACTTAATGTTAGCATGCTAATTTAGCATTGGCATGCTAAGCTAGCATTAGCATGCAAAATAAAAAAATTGCAACAAAATGAGCTTAAAAAATCATATCGGTCAGTTAATGTAGGCTTGGAAAAAGGTGCTTAATTTGTGGCTCTTATTACCCCGTCTCCATTCATTCCTATGGGGATTTTTTGCGGGGGTTTTTTTGCGGAATTGCGTTGCCATGGTAACTCGGAATTCCGGAAAAAAAAAAAGTTTCCTCACCGCGTCAGATCGAGCCGCATCTTTTGATACCTCATTTGTGCCGGTACGTTCAACGGTTCGGGCCGCATTCTTTCTGAAAAATTCCGCTATAATAAACACCGGGGCCGTTTTCTAGGATAGTAATATGTGCTTGCTTTGCGAAGCGAAGCTACATAATGACCAGCATTTACACTACACTGTTTTCTCATTCAGTGTCTGACCTCCACTGCTTCCACTCCTGGGGGGGTCCGTTCCTGACGTTCTAAAGAGAGAGAAAACGTTTCCCAGACAAGGCCGGATGAACCGAACGCTTCAAGCCTTTGCTCATTGTTCTCATCCTAAACAAACAGGACCTGTATTTTGGTTCATCAGAAAATGTTGTATAAGCGTCTGCAGTTTAAAACGGGCCTAATATATGTACAGGATACAAATGTGTATTCCAGTAAGCAATGGAGGGGTTAAAACCCTCTCGAGGCAGGCGTTGCTTATTTGAAACAACTAATTGCGTTTTCACTAATTCATCCACATTCATATTTTTTGAGTGGCCCTTGCAGCATCTCCCTCTGAGTCAATCAGAGCCATCTTAAGATCCTCACTCATCGATCCGTGGCCACGTACGTGCATACATGCACCTCTCTTGCGAACGCACACACATTACTTCACCTGATCCTGAGCCCGATCCATGATATAAAGCACGTAGGCCATTCTGTCGCCTTTCATCAAGTTTCTTTTTTGTTTTTTTTCACTCTCATGCACATGCGGTAAATAAGCACGTGTGTTTGCACAGCTCCATGTAAGATGATAGGACACAATCAGTTCACAAGCTCCACTGTGCTCTCTGTCTCCCTTGTGATGATGACAATACCCCCATCAACACACTTATCGATTGGGTTATGTGTGACATCAAGCTTTGTATGCAGATATAATCGCACAGATTTTGCTTTGGAGCGCACCAGCTATGTATACCTGCTCACAATAGCTTCCCGTTTCCTGTTGCACTTTTTATAATTAGGCTTCTGTCTGACGGTTTGCATGATACACGTATAAACGAGCTTAATGTTTAACTCATTCAGTGCCATTGACGGCTATACACGTAAAAAGTAGAGCTGTGCAATTCATTGAAATTCAATTATAATTTCGGTTATTACACTCCACAAATACAAAATCACCATAATCGCAAAGTCAAAAGTTGTTTAAATTTATACATTTGCACGTTTTTTTTTTAAATTTTAAAATAACTAATTTGATCAATTTTGTTTCATCCAAAAGGAACTTGCATATAGTGTTTCAAATAATTTTATTTGTTTTTTTTATGTTTAAAAATTTTCTTGTTTTATACCAAAAATAAAAAAAATATTGTATATTTTAATAATATTATAAATGTTTTTGCCAACATAAATAAATATATATTATTAAAAATTCTATTTGGTCTAAAACTTAATTATAGTGTTTCTATTTTTTTTTTTAATTTGGTCCTAATATTTTTCAACGCTTAAACATTTTCTTGTGTTGCGCCAAAACATAAATAACCGTTTGAATAATCGTGATTTCAACTATTGCCAAAATAATCCTGATTATTATTTTTCCCCATAATCGAGGAGCCCTACGTCAAAGATCCATTTTTTTACTGGGCTGGCAGTGAATGAGTTCAAGAACTATTACTCCTTTGAGTCCGGCGGCAAGAAGTAGTTTATGTGCAAGTACTGATAACTGCGCTGACCTTATCAGTCCTACATGACCGTGACAGACCCCCACGTGAAGGGTACTTTTTGTCCAGAGATTCACACTTTATGACAGATCAGCGGCACTATGCGGGTAAATTAATTGGTGTCATCATATGGACAGATACTTTGTGACACTATAACAAGTTGCCTGACCTTTCACAAGAAATGTATGAGACTTGAAATGGCATCAATAGTGACCTTTTACCTCTGCTCGAGGTGCCTTCAATCTACATGCACAGCTCTGTCCGACTATATTGTTGTTTACCAAATGCAACCCCAATTTATTTATTTTTAATAAAAAGAACTTATCTACTCGCTATGTTACACCCTGTAAAGCAATTTTCATTCATATATTGAACGCCAGGAAAACATTAAGACACAAACACAATGAGCAGGAGCTGCTGTTGGCCACAGCTCACACTCACTCGCATGATTTGCCATATACTGTTAAAATAATAATAACAATAATCATCATCATCTGTTGTTTTTACAAAAAAACAACAACAACAAAAAAACTATTCTTAAATTATAAATTATTCTCACAGCTGCCAGTTTTTTTTCTGTAAAGCAGATTTTTTTTTTTATTCCATAAAAGTACACTGATAAATTCATAATTAGGTCTAAAGTATATCAATTTTAAATGAACATAATAATTTAGTTTCAACTTTAGATACACATGGTTTTACTGTATATATAAATAGTCTTGTCTGTAATCGGACTGTAAAATGAATGTTTCTTTTGGCATAAACAAAATGAACCAAAGGACCTACTGTCAAAAAATGCTGTGATGTAATTATAACTCTATCTCAATGTTTTTTTTTTTCCTTTACAGTGTATGTTTAAATTACAGTAACTTGTGAAATCTTCCTCCAAAAGGTGATCTTTTTAAATCAACATTTCTGTTTGGTTCAGAGTTTTGCAACATATTAATGTAAATTAAGCTACCCTTCATTGTTTTTGTATTTACAGGGTTTTTTTTTGTCATGATTTTACAAATAAACATTCACTGTTAATTCTGCAGACATTTTTTTTTTACAGTCTATCTTGAGCCAACTCGCCATGAGATAAATAAAAGTAAGACAAATATCGACCTCACAAGCGCTACAAAATACAAACTACAAAAACTTCACACGAGTAAATAGTGAGCACAAACGTGCTCGCTTGGGGCAAACATGGAACATGCGAGACTCTGCACCTGACCAAAACAACATTTTTTTGTTGCTCCCTTTCAATCTCAGTTTCCCTAATCCTGGATGGATGAAGTAAACATGCAACAAGTTGAGAGGAAACAGGAATTCGTCACATATACAACGTGTTAGAAAGTCCCACAATTATGAGATCTTCTGCTGTGAAAGTAGAAGGTTCTTACTTGGGAAACTGCCTGATTATCAGGGCCAGAATTCAATTACAGGTTGGGCACATGGCGGATGTGGACTAAATCCATAAACGCAAGCGTTTGCGTCCCGAATTAACAAACGCGTCTCTGGAGGGAAAAGATTATAGCGAGACTGAAAGAGAGAATGTCAAATCTTCTCGATACAATTTGACTTCTGTGTGAGCATTTAAAAAATAAAATTAAATCTTTAATTAAACTATAAACATTTTTTGACTGACCATGTCAAACCATATGATACGGAAAAATAAAATGACATAATATCAATAAATAATAATGCATTCAAACTGATCACCAACATTAACTCAGGAGCACAATATTGAAAAAACAAACAAACAAAAAAACTATATAAAAAATATATAAAATAATTTGTGCTGATTTTTTTTTTGCTCAGTGCAAACAAAACCCCTACACCACCGAGCGAATGCTCCCTGCGCACACTCTGCCGATAATGAGAGCGCCACTGCCCCCTAATGTAGTGGAGGTGCAATTGCAATTTATTCTAGGACAGTAAAAAAATTAAAAAAATAAAAATAAAAATAAGAAAGTAAAAAAGCATGTTCCACGAAGTCAAACACGCCCCCCTGTGGGGGCCCGCCCCACTATTTGAGAATGCTGGGCTTGACTAACTTGGGTTTATGAGAATCATTTGGAACAAAAACAACATATTTATGTGAACAGGACAAAAGATACGGAATGCAGCAAGGCTGCGCTATGCGGGGACCACCGAACAGCTGCGACTTCAGTAAGTCTTTTAATCCTGTTTAAACTTGTTTTATAAGCTTGAAATTGTGTACACGGGGCTGCACTGATGTTTGTTTTCAATGAGCTGCCTTCCCAGACAGCTGCTTTAAACTGATTTACTTTATTTTTTTTTTGCTCTATCTTAAAATCAAATTAAATTCCTCACACGAGCTGTCTCATGTTTCATGTCGTACATCACAAAAGTTTGTGTGAATCTGTCTAATGGTCCAGCATCTTATCAGGCATGCTACTAGCGCGTGCTTGCTAGTCAACCTTATTAGGCAACATGTTGTCATCGTCAGGATTGTGTCGTTTTGGCAACACACAAGCACACAAACACAGAAAGACTATCAAGCTTTGGAGAAAGGAGATGTCTCATATAGATTATAAATAATATTTAGTACACGATAGGCTGAGTTTGTTTTTATTTATCACCATTGCCATGTCATGATTGTATCAAGCTCAGGGGGCGGGCAAATCCTTTGTGCTCAGGGGTCACGTAGAAGATTTAAAACGCACAGATATGTCATGTCTGTCCTAGGTGAGGAAGAACAAATTAAAATCGCATGTAAAATAATTTAATTAAATATCAAACTTATTCATTCTATTTGGTTTTGTTTACAATAAATTCAACTGCATTTTATTAGCCGTTTGATGGCAGCTGATACTGGTATTGGCTGCCCTCTTGTGGCTGTTTTACGATCAGGAAGTAGAAATTAGAAGAATAGAAAATTGCCATTAATTTCACACATTTTTAAGTAAAAAAATAAATAAAATAAAAATGCTATATTGGGATATATACTGTAGGGTTTTCTTGAAAAATATTTGTCTTTGATTTCCAAGTAAACAGAAGGCGAGGGTTCGGATCCCACGTCTGACTTTACATCGCAAATATAGCCATCACATTTATCTGCGATTGGCTGGCAACCAGTTCCCACCTTGCTGCCCATAGCCAGATGAGATAGGCTCCAGCACCCCCCGCGACCCTTGTGAGGAACAAGCGGATGGATGGAATTGGGATATATTGGTCTTTTTGGGAGATGGGAATTTTATTTTAAGGAAAAATGTTACATTGGGATGTATAGGTCTTTCTTTCAAATTATTGTTTTTTGTTGCACATTTTGTTTTGATGTTATGTATCAAAAGAACTAGTGGTATTGGTGCTTGGTATCTCGATGCCTACTCTTGAGTACTTGTAACTGGTATCGGTTTGAAAAAAAGTGGCATTGAACACCTCTAAATTTCATTATACTGTACTATTTACAGTAAATCAAATAACCAATTATTTAATTAGGTTAATTTAAAAAAAAAATGATGAACACATTTTTGATGGACCAAATTTACCGTGGAAAAAAATAAATTAATGCAACAAACAATTTGCCCGGGAACAATATTTTTTTTTTGCACTTTTGGTCTCGTTTCTGTGAACCAGGACAGATTTCTCTGCAAAAGCAGAACGTAAGCTGCTCCAATGGGCCTCCTCGTAACGTGCAAGAACATTAAGTTAGCTAGCTTGTATGCTGGCATATGCGTAATTACACTTCTGAGGCAGCTGCCTTGCACAATTTGACGACATAAAAAAAGGAGAAGAAAGTCATTGCAATTACTTTAAAACCTAAAATTGACTATTTCTGTTTTGCAAAAACTATTTTAGAACTCGTCGACGTGCGGAGCCAATTAAAACAATAAATTGGGCAAACAAACTTCAGTCCACTGGTGGAAGAACTGCAAACAAAGTTAATTAAACTCCACTGCAGTGAAAAGCGCGCGATGTGAAAGCGACTGAGCTCAACTCGGATGTGAGAAAGATCTTTTGACCTTGTGACCCCTACCGGATAGCCTTGTGTTTTCTTCTGGCACCACTTCAGTAGAGCGTTCCTTTTGGATCCACCATACTCCCGCGCGAGTGCAGCCAAAGGGTCCGTACTTTCCACACCGTCACGAGGGAAACACAAACCACAAGTACACACAGTGAGAGATGTTGCCATAAGAAATTGGAGTGCAAATATCTTCATTGGATTGCATACAGTTAATTCTCCTCAATATGAATGTGCTCTATGCTGTGTCAACAGCAGGGGGAAAAAAAATGAATAAACAAGATGAATCAATGATTCCAAAACACACGCCCACAAGTACATGAACTGCTTTCTCGATGACACAAATATAGTTCCCGAGGTCATCTCGGCGGTGTTTGTGTTGTCGCTGGAGCCATGGGAAGACCACGGCGCCCGGTCATTGCTCCCCAAATGGTAAACAAGTCACGCCACTTGGCTGTTCAATTCATTAAGTTCTCTCTTTGAGGGCGTCAGTCAGCGTTGCAAATTTCGCAGAGGCGCACGCGCGCACATTCATCACCAATGAATGATATTAGTTACATAATCACCCGAGTACCATACCAAAAACAGTCATAACGCGACGCCGTTTGGGAGAGCTCAACACGGGGACTTGCAACAACAACAATGCTTCACTGACAATTATTGTCGACGTGAAAGCAATGGAGGGACTTTTCATAGTGCTGTAAATGAATCGATGGGGAATACGTGACGCTGGTCAGACGGGTTTATCAGTGTCAACAGTATGATGGCGGAACTGAGGGTGTGTCGAGACTGACGGATGCAAACGTATAAGTCGTCAACCAGCCTCACTGTGGCAACATAGGGGGTTTCAAAACTCTGCACAATGTCTATATAGGCATACACTAAGCCAGGGGTCTGCAATCTGCAGCTCTTGAGCCACATGTGGTTCTTTAGTCCCTCATTTGGCTCCCTGTGGAGCTCTAAAAAAAAAAAAAAAATCATGTAGTAGAAATTATTATTTTTTGTTTACATATTTATTTTATTTTATTTATTTTTTTAGAAAAATATTCTTTGAATGAATTAATGATTTAGATGGAAAAAAAAATGCATAATTAAATATTCAAAAAATGCCAGAGTCCAAATTTGTAATTAGTCAGAAAAAGAGACGAAAGGCAGATGAAAAGTTTTTAAAAAATACCTAAAAATATCCAAAAGTGATCATAAAATGTCCAAAAACAAAAGAAGAAAGGTAGAAAATTACTATCATTTTTTTTTTGGAATAACCATAAGTCAGAAAATTGATTATTTAAAAAAAAAAGGAAAAAAAAAAAAGCAGAAACGAAAACTGTTTAAAAAGTAACTACAATATGTCCAAAACTAAAAGAAATCCCAAAAGCTACCATAAAATGTCCACAAAATTGCCAAAAAACAGTAAATTGATAGCAAAAAAGGCAGAAAATAATGTAAAAAAAAAAAAAAAAGCTATAAAATGTGCAAAAAGGAAGAAGTAGAGCAAAAAAAAAAAAAAAAAAAGACCACAATACGTCCATACTGTTTCGTTTATCATAATGTTGCGGCGAGCCAGCAGGCCCTCTCTCAACTGTTCCATCTTCTGTTCTCTCATTAAGTGAGGACGCTATAAACTAAAAACTTCCTGTAGGTTGCAGTGACCACTTGCCCACACAAATAAACAAATAACCCTGAACTCACCTGAACATACTGTTGGCCTGGTTGCAGCCAAAAGACGACGTGCGGCTCCTCAGGGAAGCCGGGCTTTTGAATATTGACTCCAGGGACGGACTCTTCCTCATCAGGATGTTGGGTTTCGTGTCATCTCCGCAACCTGAACATTTGACATGGGGAATCACGCGTGATCATGTGCAGTATTTTGTAGAGACAGAAATGTTTATCAGACAAGAAAAACAAATGAACTGAAAACTGTATATTGAAGGAGTGAATGGGTAAAAAAAAAATAAAAAATAAAAAAATAACTAAAGCTACCCTCTCAATGACTGAAAATCCTTTTTACTTTGCACCCAAATACATCTGCCACGTTTCTCTGTACATGGTCTGTTCTGTGTTGCCGGGAAACTAACCTCCACCAATGATTTGTGTTCAATTTACGGTACATACTGTGAGGGTGGACAAAGTCTCCGTGACTGATTCTTTTTTCCAACAACTTCGACAAGGGCTTCAAGTACGACGGCCTCTGTAAGAAATAAAACAGACCATATCAAATAATGATTGAAGGTGCAACAAAAATAAAGGCTCACATCAATTTGTATTCAAGTCAACTAAAGGTCAGCACTGCAGAAGGGACAAACATACATAAATAATATTACGTCACATTCCCCCCCCCCGGCCATGCTCGCCCCTGCCAAAGCTGGACGGCAGCCGACTTCGGGAAGGTTTGGAGCTAAACTGCGCTAACCTGGATCGGCGAGACGGCAGCGGCAGGTGCTTTGCGCGTAGGGATTCCACTCAGCGGGCTTCTTGGTGAGCTGTGGATTTGAACTGTGAGGCCGGGTCCGTCTGAGAGACATCAGAGCATCATCATGCACTGATATAAATGTATTATTAAAGGCGAAGTCAGCCAAAAAAAATAAATACAACTAATAAGCTCAGCTTCAGAAAACTCCTCAAATGCAGTCGGAACCATAAAATGTCCTTTTATGTATTTTCCTTTCTTAGTCCACAGATTGGTCATTTTAAAGGTTAACAGGCTGAATTTGTTTCACATAGCTTTTAACAATATCTTCTTTAAAATGATGTAACGTTTTCTATTGCAAACCAATTCGAAATAGGAGATTTTTATCTACTCTACACTCATATTCCTAAGACCAATTTTGTCCTCATTGACTCCCATTATAACTCACATTTTTCAATATACTACAATCCTGACTGTTATAATATATATATATTTTTTTCCACAAAAACGGAATGTACCTATTAACTCTTTCACTCCCAGCCATTTTCATGTTCTATTTCTATAAAAACATGGAACCTACTAATAGAAAAATGTCTCTTCTTTCATCAGGAAAAAAAGAACACGGTATATTTTTTTATCCGTTAGAATTAGCTAAGTTTCATCATTATTCACAAACCTGTTGAAAATACTTGGTAATAACTACCATCGCTTTAAGCGACCACTTCAGGTCAGAAACTGCATCAAAGCCTTCATACAAAAACTCTAGCAAAAAAAAAAACTAAAAAACGTATAAATACGTTTTTGGGAGTGAATGAGTTAATAACCCTTTGAAATACAAGGAAATTTGGTTTTAGGTGTAGTGGCCTCCTGAACCACAAAGTGGTGCCATAACTTAAAAAATGTTTTGATACAGAAAATGTTGCTTTTACTCTGAAAAAAAACTGCTCAACCATCCCTTAAAATGGGTTCAATACTACACAGAAGTTTTAAAAAAAAAATAATAAAAGAAAAAAGCTCTAATGTTGTGATATTGTACGTCTGTCTGTGTGTATTGCATTACTCACTCTGTCCACCATGATCAGATGACTTCATGAGGGACTTGACAGTAGGTCCTGGCTCCGTGTTGACATCGCCATTGGCGTCCGTAGGTGGGCTGGTCGGGATCACGCCGCACCACTTGCGGCTGCTGTCACAAGGGGACCGTTTTAAATCATCACCTTGAGACCTGACAGACACAATCAACAACAACAACAACAACAACAAATGTACAGTGAGTACTAAGTGCGCATGATGTCAAAGTGGCTGCCCCAGTGGAACTTACAAACTGGTTGAAAGGTGCAAAACAGTTAAAGACCATTTTTGTGGTGATAACATTGGACTGAAAAAGCTAGGCTGACAAAGGCACATAATCGCATATATACCGGCATAATATACTTTATTTGTGAAGTGAATGACAAAACATTTTTATACAAGCATGTGTGCAGTCTTTGTGGTCTTCATTAGTAAAGACAGTTGATCTGACAAAAAGTTATTCA
This sequence comes from Festucalex cinctus, assembly GCF_051991245.1. NCBI lineage: Eukaryota > Metazoa > Chordata > Actinopteri > Syngnathiformes > Syngnathidae > Festucalex > Festucalex cinctus. The sequence goes on from NC_135428.1 coordinate 3,988,908, forward strand.
TCTTTTGTTGTGTTGCTGTTGATTTTTCGTTTGCCAAATGTGTGGAAAACAACAAATGGGGCATCACAGTGTGGCTTGTATACAAAAGACAATACATGTGGAAAACTAACTGGATTCCTACTCGAACCTGAGATCCTGTAACCATGTGGCCTTCAGAAGCATTTGGCTCATATAAGACAAACCTTTGACAGGTGACATCTCTTTTAATTCATGCTGCTAATTCACACTATGAGCAATAAACCCTTTCAGTAACATGTAGCACAGTCAAACAGGTCTTGCTGATATGGACAACAAATAAACCAAAACGGCCATATATATATATATTTTTTTTATAAAGACAGTAGAAGTATTTTTGAGGTTTGTTTGTTTGTTTCTGTATTTTTGTAACTTACAAATGTAATCTAATTTTTGGCAACAAGCAGTCCTGAATGAGCACATAGTACAAAACACAGATGTCGCTGGGTCACGATATGGTGTTACATAACGCCATCTACTGGCGAAATATGGCATTGCGTCCAGTTACAAACTGCAGAGATGAAACAAATTGGGCCTCATTCACCAACCGTCCTAAAATTAAACACGTTTGTCACACACTTCAACAAGTATCCCCCAAATATTAACTTTGTCAAGGGTATTGAGCATTGTTTTAAACTGCAATTTAACTGTCATATAAAAACAGTAGGATTTAAACCCCTACTTGAATCTTTTAGAACGTTTCTTAAAACAAATTAAAGATAATTCTTAGGTTGGTGAATCAGACCCATTGTTTTTCTTCCATCGTCCATTTACTGTACCTTAATTACAAAAAAAAAGAAAGAAAATTAAAGATTTAAAAAAAAAAAATCTAATATGTGCAATCCTCAGTCCAACAGCTCATTTGTCATGACAATAAAATGTGCAATGATGCACGTTTTTTTTTTTTCCTAGTAAAATGGTTGAGAACCACAAACAGTGCGTGATGACAGGTGCTTATACTTGCAGTAAATTATAGGAAACACTTTATGTAACAAATACAACATCTCAGCTATAAAAGGCACACTTAACTTTGTAGTCGAAGAAAGTATTCACAAATACTGTTACAAATACCACAAAAAATGACAAACCCAGTACATTCAATGAAAAACAAAAAAAAATCCAATGACGTCAAAAAAAAACATGTATGCAGGTACATTTAAATAACGTGGAAAATGTAAACTGCAATATTTATGCTGTAAAACAGAGCTTGCACTGATGCTTGCCGATTACAAAGTTTCCATTTAAGTGCGTCAGTATCGCCTGATCTCCACAAGGTGCTGAAATGAACATCACTAGTGTCCTTCGACTGCTGTCTTGGTATCAAATGTTGCTCCAGGGACAATTCTGAAAACAGAAAGACAGGGCTCAACAAGTTGTTGTTTTTTTTAGACTCCTGGCCTGTAATTAGCACATTTACAGTAAAACCTGAAGAGTTTTGATGTCCATTTTAAAATCAGATCATGATTAAACGTCTACCCCATGCATAAATCACTAAAGTTTGAAATATCTAAATGGTAAAGGTGCTATGCTATATACTACAATTAATTTGTAGTATACATTTGCATCCAGCCATGCTGCGTACGCCAGCTGCTAACTTTTGAGAAAAACTAGGGCTTATTCCAACAAAGAACAGCAGGTGGCACAAGAGACATTCGTTTGATGAGAGTGAGAACAAGCATTGCAAAAACAACAAAAAAAAACAGCTTGTCCTGCGGGTGCCTGTAGCCAGTGTAGGGAAGGACAGGAGTCAACAAGCTGAAGGTGAGAAAGATAGATAGTGAGTTGAGATGAGAGCAAAATCATCAGCAGCAGCAGCAGCAGCAGCAGCGTAAAAGGCCGAGCGATGCGGGCGAACAGGGCAGGGAACTCACCTGGACTTTACATCGAGATTCTTGTCAAAAGACATCTTTGTGAGGCATCAGAGGGTGTTGCTGGAGGAGGGGAGCGGACGCAGCGTAACAGCTAATCTACAACTAGTGACGTAGTATAATTCATAAAGGAGGACCACACGAAACGTCACCTTATTTTAAAGACAACCGTGAGGTGACACTGAACATTCATGCAGACATGGATGAAGGCGTGGCTTAATTGGTTTACACGGATCAACACACGGCACCGCAGCAGCAAGCCAGAAAATTGATGAAAAGAGGTACAATGATAAAGTGAGTGTTAAAGCCGTCCTGGTTTAATCCACAGTTAGAGTTCATTATGCAAAAAAACAAAAAAACAAAAAACTAATAAGTACCTCGAAACACTGCTGGCTGGTAGTGGCACCAAAACAAAAACTACCAATACATCTTCAATAGAGTCATTATTTCTTTTTTAAATGTTAATTGGAGTATTATTTGGTGCTGCATCAGTACATACATGCATTTTCAAACAAAAAAAACAAAAAACAAAAAAAAAAGAGGATTCCATGCATAATGGAAGAGTGTCTTGCCTGACAGCTGTTAGTGTAAAAGAGGAAGGCAGCTTAAAAAACGAAGATATTGTAAATCCGAGGAAGCAAACTGATTTTTTTTTTTAAAACACATTATTTAGCCAGATAATTGAGCTAAATAATGTTTCCATTAAAACCTGTTTGACAGGAGATAGTCATGCTAGACTTTAGAGATAGTTTGCAAACATTTGTTCAATTCGAAATGAGCACTGGGAACGTATTCACACTTGTACTTTAACTCATTCACTCGCCGCCATTTTCACATTTCGCAATCCCGTTCGCTCTCGGCTGTTTTACTGGATGTTGACTGATTTTTCAAGGCCCACACAATATTGTGTTCAATTGCTATAAAAGCTTGGAACCTATCAAAAGAAAGATTAAAGTCTCTTCTTTCATCAGGAAAAAAAAAAGTATGTTTCTATCTGTTACCGTTTTGCAGCAATTAGCATTAGAAGAGAGCTAAGTTTCATCAGTTTCCACAAATCTATTTAAAATTGTAAGTAATTGAGCTTTTTTTTTTTCTACATGGCCCTGGTTGATCTCCTTTGCTCTGCTGCCACCTGCTGGCCGTTTGTGTAATAACTACCATTTCTGCGACCGTTCTTTGCAGTTGAGAGGCTGCATCAAAGCCTTCTGTATGCTTTAGCATTTAAAAAAAACCAAAAAAAAAACAAAAAACGTATAAATACGTCTTTGGGACACTTAAAACATAAAAAAAAACATATTTACACGTTATTGGGAGCAAATAAGTTAAGCGATGTAGAAACGTTGAAAGGGTTCCGTGAGAAATCGTACCTGACACCTTGCAGGGCTTCCAGGTCTAAAGAAAGCTTAGAACTGCGATCCTGCTCCTCCTGCAGCTGCCTTCTGAGCGTACACAGCTCCTGTTGAGCCTCCACTTTGATGTCATTAGCGACCACCACCGCAGTCTGGAGGTCGGCCTGGAACCGACGCCACTCATCTTTTTCTTCCTATAAAAAGATTAAGAGGTTCATATTCTCCAATGCAAAACAACTGCGCTCTTATCAATAAAACGTGTTCGGATCGCAGTTGAAATAGCAGATAACCAATCCGCAAGCTCGCTTACCTTCATCTGTCTGCTCAAAACTTTCAGTTGTCGTTCTGCTTCAAATTTCTGCTCCTCTAACTTTTTAACAAGATCTGCAAACACAAAGTAAAGGTCTTCTCATTGCGCGAGACTTAACATAATGCGGGCTAATTAGTGGTGCAGATTATAATGTCAGACACAATGGGAATATACAGTAGATTTTCCAGTTAAAAGTATAGCTAGAAGTATACCTTCCACCCTATACTATGAGGAAGTGCAGGTAAACAGTGAAGAAATACATCCATCCATCCATTTTCTTGACCGCTTATTCCTCACAAGGGATGCTGGGGGCTGCTGGCGCCTATCTAAGCTGGCTCTGGGCAGTAGGCGGGGGACACCCTGGACTGGTTGCCAACCAATCGCAGGGCACACAGAGACGAACAACCATCCACACTCACACGCACACCTAGGGACAATTCGGAGCGCCCAATTAACCTGCCATGCATGTCTTTGGAATGTGGGAGGAGACCGGAGTACCCGGAGAAGACCCACGCGGGCACGGGGAGAACATGCAAACTCCACCCAGGAAGGTCCGAGCCTGGACTCGAACCGGAGACCTCAGAACTGGGAAGCGGACGTGCTAACCACTCGACTTGAAGAAATACAATAAACCGATGGAGCCTCGGAGCTAAATAACAAAGCTAGCCAAACATACTCTCCAGGTGGAGGACCGTCTGATTAGTGTGGAGGTTGACGGCCCGCTGTTGCTCCACCTGGTCCTCCAGTTCAAAGATGGTCTCCTTCAGGTCCTTGACTTGTTTCTCGGCCAGGATGCCCGCCTCCTCCAAGGCACTCGCCCGCTTGCTGAGCTCCTCCTCCCTCATCTCAGCTCTCTCAAGGACCTGCTGACCTTTGGCCTCCACCTGTGTGAATGTTTGAGTTGAACGAATGTAAAACGAAACAAACAACAACGAAAAAGTATATAAAAACATTATGCCACACAATGTCAAATTTGAAGTTTCTCAGAATTTGTTGCTTATATACTGGAAAAAAACAGCTGGGTCAAAAAAATAATCCAAACATGGGTCAAAAAGGGACTTACCCAAATTTTGGTGTTATTCATTTAATTGAATTGGGTTGCGTTATAAAAAAAAAAAAAAAAAAAAAAAGACCCAAAAACTGGGTTGACCCAACTTCTTGGGTTATATGTAACCGTTCTCAGGTTATTCTTTTGACCCGTTTTGTGGGTTATTCTTGACCCAACTTTATGGGGTAAATGAATAACCCAATGACAGTTAAACGAATTGGATTGCTTTATACAAAATTGGCCCAAAAACTGGGTTTGTTTTTTTCCGGGTCATTCATTTGACTCAACTTTTTGTGTTATTTGTTTGACCCGTTTTGTGGGTTATTCTTGACCCAACTTTATAGGTTAAATGAATAACAAAATGACAGTTAAATGAATTGGGTTGCTTTATACAAAACTGACCCGAAAATTGGGTTGCTTTTTTTCAGGTAATTCATTTGACCCAACTTTTTGTGTTATTTGTAACCGTTGTTGGGTTATTCATTTAACCCAAAAAGTTGGCTCTAGCGAATAACCCAAAATTGGGTAGTTTTGTGGGTTATTGTTGACCCAACCTTATGGGTTAAAATGAATAAGTCCATCCATCCATCCATTTTCTGAACCGCTTACTCCTCACAAGGGTCGCAGGGGGGTGCTGTAGCCTATCTCAGCTGGCTATGGGCAGTCGGCGGGGTACACCCATGAACTGCTCGCCAGCCAATCGCAGGGCACACAGAGACGAACAACCATCCATTTCAGTTAAATGAATAACCCAATTCTTCTGTCATTGAGTTATTCATTTAAGACAAAAAAATTGGGTCAAATGAATAAACCACAAACAACCCAACTTTTTGGGTCATTTTTGTCCAAAACCCAAGTCAATTAACCCAAGAAATGGGGTCATTCCCTTTTTGACCCAATTTAGGTTATTTCTGACAACTATTTTTAGAGTGTAATAAGCTAATTCTACTACCGGTAAATCTTGCAGCAAGTTTTTCTAATTTTACTGTTTTAAAGGGGCTCAATTTCTATATTAGTTTAAAGAATTCTTGCCAAGCCAATTTTGCTTACCACATTGGTAGATTTTTTTTTTTTACTTAAAAATATTTATCTCGGAGGAAATTTTGCTTATTTTTTTAGTTTGGCTTTTTTTTCTTTCTTTTTTTGCAGCGCATAATAGCTAGACAGGGCTTCTTCGTGTCCATTCAGAAATTGTTCAGGAATTTTGTCACCCTCAATTTCTGAAATCTGCCCTGACAAAGAGTCATGCACTGGTTGGACCAGCCTGCTGCAGTCACAAGTCAGTGGTGACGACATCCCATGGATGGACGTGTCTCAAAAAAATTAAGCTAACAGCTTTGAATTACACCGGGGGCAAAAAAAAAATCAAGTCCTTTAACTCTTTGACTGCCAAAAACGTTTAATGACGTATTCAAAAATCCTAATGAATGCTGCCAAAAACATAAATTTACGTTTTTTTAAGTTTATTTTTATTTTTTCCCTCTCAACGGGCAGCGCAACGTCTAGTGCTGCGCTGCCTTGTCACTAAACTACAAAATTTAGTGTCAAAGTCACTGTTGTGCAAAAAAAAGTATCTTTTCCCAAAAAGCTTGCTTTTCTCTTAATATTTTTGTATTTTCGCTTATGTTGCTCAAATGACCTAATTTCAAATGGTGATTACTAAAGAACGGAATAAGGTAGAAACATACTTTTTTTTTCTCATGAGAGAATGGAATCCAACCTTTCATATGGTATGTATTCACCATATTTATGTCGTCATACCGCACAATCTTCTGTTTGCTTTGAAAGATGAGTGAAAATGCTCCAAATTGGCTGGCACCGTTGGGGTTTTTTTCGATAACGTTTGTCAGTCAAAGAGTTAAATGGAAAATCACAATTCTCGGTGCTAAAAATGCCCAAACATACCTTGGACATGCTCGCTTGTACGTGCTCGGTCTCATCTTGGGCATGCAGCAAGTCCTGCCTCAGCTCTCTCAGCTCCAGCTCCAGTCGGTCTCTCTCAGCGTGGGCCGTCTTGAGGAGACCCTGCAGCTCAGTGCTATCGCTAGCACTCTGCACGGCCTTCAGCTCACCCACCTTTTGCCTCTCGATGTCCACCTGCGCCTTCAGCCGACTATTTTCCACTCGGAGGCAGTCAGCCGCGGCCCTGTGCTCTTCCGCAGACTGCGCGGCTTCACCTCTGGCTTCCAGCTCCCGGTTCAGTTGGGCACGCAGCCTGTCCATCTCTTCTCGCAGACCGTGAACCTGGCCCTGCGCCTCCTGGTGCTCCTCCTCAAGCGCTCGAAGGCTGCTCGTCAACTGCTGCTGGATGTTCACCAGCTTCTCCCGTTCGAAGCGCGAGCTCTCGACCAGCTCGGCGTACCTTTGCTCGAGTTCGGCGAGTCGAGGACCCTGGCCCCTGGACTCGTCCTCCCTCTGGGCCTGAGCCTGGACCTGCTCCTGAAGCCGGCTAGCCAGCGCCTCGTTCTTCTGGGAGAGCAGCTCGAAACGTTCCCTCTGCTGCTGGAGCGAGGTCTGCAGGAGGCGCTTCTCCTCAGCCAGACGCTCGTTCTCCGCCGTCAGTTCTTGCACCACTTGCTGCTGGTCACCGAGTTCCTGCAGAGTGGCCTGCAGCTCTTCGGCGGTACTGTGGTGGTTTTCCTCCATCTTGTGGATCCGTTCCGTTAGGCTCTGGACAGACGCACCGTGCCCGCCCGCTGCGGCTTCACTACTGACGTTGCTGCTCACGGATCCTGAACGTGGGATCTTCTCAAACTCTGATGAGTCGGGTGAAGGTGAGTCCTTGACAGGGCTGGAGGAGAAGGAGGTTTTCATGAGACCGGCAGTTGGGCTGGACTCCGACGGGGGGCCATTGTGAAGTTTAGGGCTACCAGACAACGGCAAGGCCTCAAACGAGAGAAGCCTCCTCTTTAGTACTTGGTTCTCCTCTCTGAGGTTTGCGAGCTCTCTCTGGAACTTTGCATTCTTTTCCCTCAGCTCCTGAACCAGCACACGAGCCTCTGTGAGCTTTCCCTCGAGTTCTCCAGACGGATCTCGAGGCGATACCGAGGCAGGTGACGGCAACGGGGACGAAGTCGTTGCTTTGCTTTTGCAGCGTTGCAACTCCGTGCGCAGATTGCTGATCTCCAAGTCTTTCGTCTTGGCTTCCGCCAACAACTCTTTCACCTGACATTCCAGGAGGCCCTTTTCCTGGCCTTCTGCTTCTCCGCGACACTTTGCTGAGTTGCGCGTTTGCTTTGCCAGGGTAGAGAGGCTCGAAGTGCTGGCACTGGAAACCATCCTCTTAGTGGAAGAGCTCCTCAACTGGTCGCGCAGGGAAATGCGCTCCCTTGTTGCTGAAGATGGGATCTCTCTTGGGGCCGGGATACCAGACTTCTTTGTTGCTTGACAACCTGTGACACACACCAAAGAAATCGAGATAACTTTAGCAACAACAGTTAATTTTCGTGAAAAACTGAAGTTGCGTTCTGTCTTTATGGGCCAGATTAGACCACTGACTGGCCGGTTCTGGCCCATGGGCCATATGTTTGACACCCCTAACATGCAGTATGTACGTATTTTATCAAACAAAATTAAATACATTTGCAAATCAAAGGCTTATCATTTACTTTGATGATTAGGAAAAGATTAAATAAATCAGCAGAGACACATTAAAACCATTTGTTTACATCACGTAAATGATGACACTAATGCAGGGGTGTCCAAACTTTTTCATTTGAGGGCCACATGCAGAAAATCAGAAGGACGCAAGGGCCACATAATTTAGTCAGTTTTAATTGGTTTTCAGGGTGGTTCTGTTAGTTTTTTATTAGCACCTATGTTTTTGACACCCTCCCTTCTTACTTTGACCATCTCCAAACATTTTTGTTTTTATTTTATTTGAACTGAGTCAAATGCCATTTTTAGCATATGTCGCGGGCCACTAAAAAAACGGACGGCGGGCCGCAAATGGCCCCCGGGCCGTAGTTTGGACACCACTGCACTAATGGGTCAGATTGTGACACTTTTATTTGTCAATGTGCTTTGTTACATCTTACTGTGTCCAGACACTGTTTCCCGTTTTGACAATACAGCATCTGCCTGGCAATGTCCCACTGTTGCCTTCTGTGTTCATTCATCATTACAGCAGCGCGTTAGTGTGACATTTCAAAAGGCACCAACGTGGGTCACAAAGCACAAGCCGATTCCGGACTCTATCTTGAACTGTGACAAGTATTTTATTGTACGTTTTCAGCTCATCAACAAACAGTGACGCATATTGGCTCAGTGATGGAAATATGTCCCGGTGCATCTATTTAATTCATGCATTAAACAACTCTAGAAGGAGAGCGAAGACAGAAGAAAGAATGGACACTTGGACAGTCAATAATACGCATGAACAACTAAAATTTATAGATATAAACGTCCAAGTTTTGAGAGAAAATACTTTAAACATTTGTGTTTTGAGGAGCTTGCCATTAATTGGACACAGTGCACAGATTATATCGTAGTGAATAAACTGCGGCAGAAGCTGCCAATCCCATTTTACATTCCCAGCGCGTGCAGCTGAATTTAAAAGAACGAAAGGTTCTTTCAATAAAGCGTTTACAGACATTACATTGTGAAGATATAAAGCTGAAGTAGGAAAGAACTACAAGAGACAATAAAGCACACATCACCTCGATGCCAAGCAGATTATTTTTGCAACTGTGGAATTCAATTCTTTAGAGATAGATTGTTCTAATACGGAGGCACATTTTGGCTAACTGCATCTAAAACGGCTTAAATCCATGATTGATGGAATGAGGACAACTTACAACAGTGTCACTGAGCATATAAAATATACATCACAGAATTGAATATATAGCATGTAAACGTTACAAATGTGTATTTACAGTGCACTGACAAAATAAAATCAGTTTACGTTGATGGCCACTTGCCAATTTGTCATTCTACACAAACAAAGAGGTCCTTGTGTAAAAGAAAGGGCGGAGAGTCTGATGTGTTTCGGATGAATTTGCATATCTGTGTGCTGCAAGAAACGTGAATGTGGTTTATTTCTCCCGCATCCTCTTCAACCGTGATGTCACCCCAGCTTGTTTGAAGTGACACCATTCGAAATGCCTGCTTTGACCAGCCAGCAGAATCCTGCAGTTAATTTGACACAAATGGCTCACAACTGAAATGGATATTAACTGCTGAACCATCCAAATAACATAAATTGTCCACTTTAGCATCTGTGAACCTTTTTTTTTTTTTTTTTTACATAAAATTACCTAAAATCCAGGAAAATAACCTTTTTTTTTTCTTTTTTTTTTTAAAATACAAGGCTGAATTATTGTGTTTTATTGGGATTTTAATTTCATATACACCACATAAGCGTCCACAATCAGTTCCAAACTCAAGCGTCTACGAATGGCAGAGACGTTATGAGAAAAAAAATGTACATCATCAACTAATTTCAATAAGGTAAAAGTACAGATTGTATTTGCGCAAATGTGTTTTCTTTCACCAAACACAAAGTTTAAGTCCACACCATTTACCCACCACAGAGGAACATTAAATCTGCGAAATGTGCAGTTAAATTGCACCAAGAGAAGCTTCCTTCCTCGTAAATCAATTCCGAGACGACTCATTCTTCAGTTCTTTGGTTTGAACTGACAAACGTTAATTTACGGTGCCCATACAGGTAAAATAACAGCTTTTAAAAAGTCTTGCCATCTCTTGCTTTGCCCATTTAAGGGGACTGACTACGAGTTGAATAGTTCACAAAACAAATGTGGACTTATTTAGGAGTACAAGTACAGTGTTGATACAAATTACTGTAATGAATTATGCAAATGAAGTAGGCTTTCTTATTGAAAGGCCTTTTATTCTTGATCAAAGACATTACAGTAATGTAGTCTGCAGGCTTCCCCCCCCCCCCCCCCCCCCCCCACCACCACCCCCCTTCTAATGAAAATAAGCTTTCCAATCACAGTTGACGCTCTGAAGCTGGCCACGGTCCAGGAACATCCAGTTAACTGCAACCTGCTAGCCGACATGCCGGTCTTGCTCAAAGTCTTTCATTTCCAGAACAGGAGGGTCATGGGCGACGAGTCACCAATGAATTCATGACAGCAGGCGATTAAATGGCAGCCAGTTGGCACCCGAAGTGCCTTCATTATCACCACCGCAAACAAAACTCATACGGAAGAATGCATCTGCATTGTGTGTCCTCTTTTGTTCCAAAAAGTATGGCGAGCGTCCCTTTTCCTGACCGACAAGACCGTGACATGGGTCGACAGGCTCCTATCAGTCAGACATGGAGACTCGCAGGCATTTCTGTCCTCTGACTTGCGTCGAGAGATTCCAATGAGTCTCGGGAGTGAGACTCGCATGACACAATGACTGAACACAGATGAGTCAGGATGGTTGAATGCGTTGTTTATAGCCCAGCGCTGCGCAACCTGCGAATCTGGAGCCTGTGGATCTCTTTTAAAAAAAAATCAGTAGAAAATACATATATATTTTTTTGGACATATTGATTTTTTTAAAGATAAATATTATTTCAATTAATTCATGTTTTAGATTAAAAAAAAATGAATTAAAAAAATGTTAGCGTATAAATTTTTTTAAGTTGTCAGAAAAATAGAGATGAAAGGTAGATGAAAAAAAGTTTTAAAAATTACCTAAAAATGTCCAAAAAGCAACCATAAATTGTCCAAAAAGGAAGAGGAAAAGCAGAAAATTGATATAAAATGTCTTTGGAATCGCCCCAAAAAAAAAAAAAGTCAGAAAATTCATTATTTAAAAAAAAAAAAAGTCAAAATTCAAAATTTAACTATATGTCCAAAAACAAAAGAAGAAAATGTAAATTGACAAAAAAATTGATAGCATAAAAGGCAGAATATAATGCCAAAAAATAGCTATGAAATGTTCAAAAAAGGAAGAAGTAGATCCAAAAAATTACCACATTACGTCCATAATGTTTTGTTTATCTTGATGTTCAGATCAATAAAATGTCTATGAAATTGCCAAAAATGTCACAGAATTGAATGTTAATGGCAGAAAAGAACATTTTGTATCGATAGTGTCTCATTTTGAAAATGCTAGACTTATTGATATAACTTATTCACCTTTCATAATCATTACTTAATTGATAGATATATTATCGGAATTATTTTAATTTGCTAGCGCGATTAATATTTAATAGACAAAAAAAAAAAAAAAAGACAACATGAAATGTCTCCAAAATTCTCATCGGCACATTATCAATCTCTACTTTAGATCTAAATCTACAATGGTAATTTATTTATTGCAAACAAATGAAAAAAAACAACAAAAAAACATGTACAGCAAAGGCTTTTACAAGAGTGAAAACCATCAAGTACCGTGTCCATCAACTAAGTCTTCAGTAACTTGCAAATATAAATTGCAATGATTTGTTGTTGTTTTTTTTGCCTTCAACAAGTTGAAGCAGTCACATTAATTTAATTTGTAAAATAATCTTATAAAAACTTATATAACTAACAATTATAATGTAATTTCAGACATTTAATACAGTCTAAGAATAGCAAAAAAAAAAAAAAAAAAAACTAAATCAATGACATTCCAATGACAACATGATGAAATTCTTTACTTGTGCTAAAAACCCCTAAGAAAGAAAGCGGAATGTCGCACTTAAAAATACTAAGCACCCATCGCTCGCGTAGGCAAACCACAGTTGTGCGAAATATCCATTTTTGACCATGAGAAAGTCAGGACAATCAAATGGAGCTCACGAGACAAATATGTTTGAACCTTTCCTTTTTTTCCTCAGCTCGCACGGAGTACAACAAAATGAATAGCAGCCCTGAAAATAGACACACTGTTATTGGACTATAATTTAGTGTCAATTCATCAACAGCTGACGGCATGTGGACCGCAGTCTATAGTCTGGGCCACAGTGTTGGTAATCTCGTGGAGAGACAGAATGGCTCAGTGTTGCTGCAGTCAATGCAGACTGGCTGTGATAATGACAGTCTTAACACTGCGGAACACAGCTATCGCAACCCTCATCCTTTCACTTTACAAAGAGAACCATCCATCATATCGGAATACGGAATAAATAGAATTTTGAGTCACTGCACAAACATTGCCCAGAAGAAGAATGAAACGACTACTTTAATAAATTATAGGCATCAGACAAGTTGACCAAGGAAAACAACAGCCACTTGACAACAAAATATTTTTCAGAACTGCAAGGAAAGACTCGGACAAACGTTTAGTCACGCTAGCAACAATCTCCAGAGGGGCAGAACTAAAGTTCATGAGCATGAATGAAAGAAGAGATGTCGTACTAGAAGACACAAACCACTCAGCAAAGAGAATGGAAAGGGCAAACGTGTTTTTTTTTTGTTTTTTTTTAAAAAAAAAAAAAAAAGGAAAGGGCAAACGTATGTACACATGATAATATTATATTGTATGCCTGAAAAAAGTCAGGTAGGAAAAAAAAAACTGTGATAATGTACAAGTGGAGTGGACAATCCACAAAACATAGAAAGCAAGTTCATTAATAGTCTGCTGTGCACCCAAAGTTAGATTTTTCAGTCAATAATATTCAAATTATCAACAATAATCATTTCAAAGAGTCAGTCTTGGTTATATTATTATATGTCATAGCAGTACTAATGTATAGAACTTGACTTAGACTTAGACTTGACTTTATTGATCCCTTTGGGATGGCTCCCTTCTGGGAAATGTACATGTCCAGCAGCAATAAGAACAGATATAAAAAAATAAAAAAAATAATTCAATCAATCAATAAATAAGGTTATTACACCAGAGATTTAATTAATAATAATAAAAATAAAATAAAAATTTAATCAGTAAATAAATAAGGTTCTTACACCAGACAATTAATTAATAATAATAATAGTAATAATAATAATAATAATAATACTAATAATACTACTACTACTACTACTAATAATAATAATAAAAACTACTACTACCACTACCATGTGTTTGTGTGCATGAAGAAACACTGACTTTCGATCGGAGCATTTGTCACTCATTAAAATGAGAACTCAACCCACAAATTTTCTTTACGATAACACGTAAACATGACATTCCGATTATCGCATTGGTGGAATATGAGTTAAGCAGCAATTTTTTTTTTTTAGCCATCTCAGGGGGCGGCCATTTTGCCACATGCTGTCAACTGAAAATGACATCACAGTTATTAAGGGCGGCGGTAACGACCGATCACATCACAGCTTGAGAAAACAGGTGAGCCATGATTGGTCGTTACTTGAGCAACTGCGATGTCATCTTCAGTCGACAGCAAGTGGCAAAATGGCCAGCCCACTGTGGATGGATTAAAAACAGGTGGATTTTATCACTTAATTGATGTTGCACAAACACAATATTAATTAGAATCGGGTGTTTCGACTAGTGGGGCTACATAGAAGACATTTTTGTAAAGAAAATGTATGGGTTGCCTTCCCCTTTAAGAAATGCATTACGAAATGAACTGGTACATCTGGTACATCATTTCGGCGATTACACAGAGCTGCACAACCAGACCTGTACCAACCACCAAACAGGAAAAGTGTAATTATGCCACAAGAAGAAGAAGACCTTACAAACGATTCATGGCTTCAATAGCTCCGGGACGTTTCTTCCAGTACTAATCATCAGTCAAATCTTGTCTTTTCAGACATGCAGTAACACATGACACGCAAAGTTAGTCAGCTCAAACAAAGTAGTTGCACTAAGGTGTGGTAGACAAAAAAAAAAAAAAGGTACAACTGAAGCAGACCTGTGTCGGTTTCTTCCTGCCTCCCCGCTTGGTTCCCCATGTTGGTCCAATCTGCGACTCCCACACTCCACACAGTGAAGACAAATCCAACAAATTGTGGCTTGCGGGGGAGTGATGTACGAGTGCGTGCGTGGGGGGGGTGTCAGCGTGGTCGCATTTGTTCGGCATCCACCATCGGCCACCACCACTCAGTCACAGTGAAGGAGAAACAGAAGAAATTCTTCTTTTCCCCACTACGGATCTTGTTTTTTTGCCATCCTTCCCGTGAGCGCGTTTTTGCGTGAATGCGCATGTGTTGCTGAGGCAAGACTACGTGTCCTGACAGCGAGTGGCGATCCTCCACAAGGGTGACAGTATGCTACGCTGGCAGGCGGGTATGCGGGCAGCATCATATGCACATCATCATTGCTGCGATAACTGGATCGGGAGGTGTGGCTTCTCTCTCTCGCTCTCTCTCTCTCACTAAAATTACACACCGCCTCCTGCCATCCCCGTACTACAACAATGATGGTAACCATCACTCATGCTGCTCAGTACTTTACATATTCCGCACATTCTGTGTGAGGAGCTGCAAGGTTGTATAACTTGATATTTCCTTACATAATCTCTTTTTGGAACCATATTTTCAGTCTAAACATTATGCACCACCGCTACTATTATTAACCAAAAGATCAAAATAGAAGCAGTTTATTGGTGAAAATAAGTATGAAATAATACTGTCAACAGTCGTCTCAGAATAATACAGCAACGCAAGTTTTAAGTGGAAGTTTTATTTTGGTTCATGTGGATTTGAATTATAAAACATTGTGGTTGCTCTTAGTCTTTTCCTGCCCACATCCGCATGGACAGTCAACCAACCTCACTGCTGCTTCCAAGCCGATTCTGAATGTTACATAAATTCTGATTTCCATCTGCCTCTCTTAAAGGGGAAGTCAACATTAACACGTTTGTTGACAATAACGTGTGACCTCGCTAGCCTAATCATGACATTCTGATTAACACATTCATTGCCAGACCAGCAAAAAATGCATCATTTGACATCTTTTTCTGTCAATGGCAGTGAATGAGTTAAACATGGTAAAAATCAATGAAGTAATTATAAATTGTTGATATAATGTATAGCAGGGGTGTCCAAACTTTTTCCTCTGAGGGCCACATACAGAAAAATAGAAAGCTGCAAGGGCCACTTTGATTTTTTATTTTTTATTTTTAAGTTATTTATTAACACATTCATTGCCAGACCAGCAAAAAAATTATTTGACGTCTTTTTCCGTCAATGGCAGTGAATGAGTTAATATTAAGTTTGTGGAATGTAGGTTACGATGCAAAATCCAGCCGTTTTTATGCATCTCAGGTGGCGGCCATTTTGCCACTTGCTGTCAACTGAAGATGGCATCACAGTTGCTCAGTAAACGACCAATTTTTGTGTTTTATTTTGAGCGTTAAGACTATTGAAGAGTAACTGTGCTGTTTTTTTTTGTCAAAATTAAAGGAAATATATTTGTTTAAAAATATATTTTAGTGTTTTTTTATTTTTTTATTTGTCAAAATGCACTACTGGTATCGGCAGTTGGTATCGGTATCGGTGAGTATAAGGGTCTGAGTATCGGTATCGGTCTGAAAAAAGTGGTATCGACCATCCCGAGTTATTACTCCTAAATATTTTTCTATTTTTAATACAATAAAATGGCAGTGCAGTAATGATATATACAGTGAGAAGGAAAGTCAAAAGACCTGGAACATTATTGATCTACGTCAACAGAGTAACAACAAATCCAATTTTGAGAACAGTCAAAATGACGGCTCTAGTGTTTTACCTCACAATATTAACCAGAATACTGTAATCAAATTAGTGGGGCTGCTTAGAACATATTATTGTCAAGAATTTGGGGGTATTTAATATGCCGCTTTCGCACATCCACCTTGGTAAACAAAGAATGTTCTCCTCACCGCAGGACTCCATGTCTACAGAGAGGAATTTAAGAACTTCTTCGTCATAAGGCATAAGATTACACGTGTGCATAATAAAAAAGGGTGAAAGTATCATAAGGTACGTAAATATAGAGCAGTAGTGGAGAAATGAAAATGTTCATTTTCTGGTTATATTTGCCTATCTTCAATATATCAAGGACAACCAGTGAGTACATAATTTTTTACTATCTTTAATTAATATCTTTTTAGTGCTTGTGTCAGTGTGTGTCGGTCATGGCTGAGCGATTATGCAGCCTGAGTCATCCCAGTGGACTGAGGCGTATGTGATTAATTCATCCGACAGATATGAGGGGCTTCAAGAGCCATATAGCGTCCTCGAACAGACACTGTAGCTCAAATTTAGTTCACAAAATCTAACTAAATACACTCCTGGTCTGCATTTAACATTCAGGATATGTGTTGTAGCATTTCTAACTCAAGTACTGTCTGTATAAGAAAAGGTGTGGGGAAACGTAGTTAACTCTTTTACTGCCACAGGTTATTAAAAAAAGAAAAAAAACTTTGATATGACAAAGGCTTTGATCGTTCACGAAAAGAGATACAATCTGCTGGCCATAGTTAGAGTGTTTTTGATTCCACAACCCATTGACCAGGCAGCGCTGCACTTAGACGTTGCACTGAGAAAAATAAATAAATAAAATAAAATAAAATAAAATAAAAAACGTAGTTCATGTCATTTAACGCTTATGGCGGCATACGTAGTGATTTTACTGATCATTATTAAACCTTTTTGGCAGTCAAAGAGTTAATGATATTGAGTCAATGGGTTGCCGTTTCTGCCCCAACAAAAATGATAAATGTGATATCACGCACATTAGCTCACTATCTCAATTTGAATTGGAAATGTTAACATACAGTGCTATTTAAAAAAAAAAAAAAAAAAAAAAGTGTCAGATATCAGTCAGACAAACATTTTCGCAAAATTGTTGTCAGGTCAAAACTTTGTCCCACCAAAATTGTCACTTTTCAGGAGACCCCCAAAACAGCACAGCCTGTTTGTTAAACCATTAACATTGCATCATCAAGGTGAGCAAGCCATTTTCAACACTTTATATTGGTTAATAATTTGTGAAAGATGACATGTCAATACAGACTTTGGAAAAAATATGAAATTTGTCAAATTGTGACATGAGGTTTCGGCCCCGACGCCAGCGATATGAAAGAAGAAACTGTAGATTAACACATTCATTGCCAGACCAGCAAAAAAAAATGCATCATTTGACGTCTTTTTCCGTCAATGGATATGAATGAGTTAAACATGGTAAAAATCAATGAAGCAATTATAAATTGTTCATATAATGTACACCAGGGGTATCCAAACTTTTTCCTCTGAGGGCCACATACAGAAAAATAGAAAGCTGCAAGGGCCACTTTGATTTTTTTTTTTTTAAAGTTATTTATTAACACATTCATTGCCAGACCAGAAAAAAAAATGCATCATTTGACGGCTTTTTCCGTCAATGGCAGTGAATGAGTTAAAATGTTTTTCAATGTAATGGCTATTTGTGCCCTCGCCAGCCTTGTTATTTATAGAACAGGACAGTCTATGTCCTTCTCTTCCTTCCCCTGCCACACTCCACAGGGACTCCTCCTCCAATGAAAAAGCGTGACTGAATTATTGAGGAGGCATTTTAAATAAGTCATCAAAAACCTATTGTCTGACAGCACGGTAGAATTGGTAAAGTGCCAAGCCTGAACCCATTAACAAAAATAACAGATTGGAAATCCTGCTGCGTGCCAGGTAGGAAAAAAAAAAAAATGCAATTTTAAGTGTAGATTTCACATGTCTACAACAACATACAGCACATGAAACAAAACAGCACTTTCATTTCTGAAAAGGACACAAATTTTGCCCAAGAGCAACAACAATATTCTTTACATTACACCTCACGTTTTCTTTATGACAAGGAATTATTTAGTGAGATTCATTCCCTTGGTGCTGACTCCTCACCAGAAATTGGTTCACAAAACTAGGCCAATGTGAGTATCTGAGGAATGGTGAATTTATAATGCACACTTCTCACTTGAGTAAGAAAACAGCAGTGCAAAATAAGCCTTTCATAATTAGCGATGATTCAGTGTCTTTTTTTTTTTTTTTTTGTAATGAAGCGCAAGCTCGTGTTTTTTCATCTCGTTTGAAGTCTCAACCCAATTTACCTCAGCAAAATAGCCTCTAGAGGAAGAACTGCTCTTACAGCTTAGAATCCATTTTGTGGTTGAAATGAGTGTTCCAAATTAATGCTGTGAAGAACTATAGGCGAATGGGTATTTTCCATATTCATATGAAAACTATAAATCTTGAATAAAATGTTATTAACCTATTCTAATGTATGGGGGGAAGGAAAAAAAAATCATCTTAACTATGTTTAGTTAAAGGGGCATTCAACCCCCAAAAATGTTTTGGACAATAATATGTTATGCTATGCAGCCCCACTCGTCTCAATATGGTCAACGTCAATGTTGCTCAGGTCTCGGGTAACAACCAATCACAGCTCAGCTTTAAAAAAAATAAAAAATAAAAAATCAGGTGAGCTGTGATGTCATCTTCAGTTGACAGCAAGTGGCAAAATGGCCGCCCCCTGAGATGGATAAAAACGGTTGGATTTTGCTTCATCATAACTCATATTCCACAAATGTAATATTAATCAGAATAAATTAGTGAAGTCACATGTCAGATCATTTTTATTATCTCACAAAGACAACTTAATTAAGTGCAAAATTCAGTTGTTGGATTTTGTTTTTGAGAAAAAAAAACAAAAAACAAACACAAACCACTCTACTATGTACAACAAGTAAGTAACTTTTTAGATGATTTGTGGCCCGTGCCATTTAGAGTAAACCTAACACGGCATTTGATCCTCATGCCTACAGTCAAACACGGTGACGGCAGTGTGATGGTTTGGGGCTACTTTGCTTCTTCAGGACCTGGCCAAAACCTGCTGTGACTAATGTAGTCGGAATTTATTCTGCATCAACCAGAACATCCTGCAGACAAACAGTCAGTTTGTGCCCTCAAGCGCAAGCGCTCATGGTTATGGAAGAGGACAACAGTTATCTCAGTGCTTCTCAAATTATTTTTTTTACTGACGCCGCCCCCAAGAAGAAGAAAATATTTCACACACCCCTAACTTTCCGCCAGGACTATAAATAGTATAATTTGTCTGTAAAATTGTCCTAATTACACCTTCTGCAGAGGCACGAATGCTCCTTGCACTCTCTGACAATGGCAGCGATACTGCCGCCGACTGTAGTGGATTTATTCAAGTGTGGCAAAATAATAATAATAAGTTCCCTGCGTTCTCACGCACCCACGCCGAGTTATCGCAAACACTTGAATTTTGGCGGCCATAACTCATTTTACTTTGGGCCAGATAGTTTGGGATTCCTCACCCTCTCTAAAAGATAAAATCACAATTTAGAAACTGCATTTTACATTTACCTGTGTTGTCTTTGTGAGATATGAAAATTTAAGTGATGATCTGAAACTTTGAAAGCGCTGTATAAATAAAGATGACTTGACTTTTAAAAGTGTGATAAACATAAAGGTCATGTCATTGTTACGACATGAGCCTTAAACAACTTTTTTTTTTTTTTTTTAAACAAATGGCAAACAAAGACTTCATCACTTCCTTCAAACAAAATAAATATTTTGTGCTCATTTGCAATCCAAAACATCACCTGCTGACACAGCTACATGACAGAGGAGCAGAAAGAATACTTCCCATCTCTTTATTTTGGAATAAATAAATCCCGTGAGAACCAAAACATTGCACCACCCTGCTGCAGAAGCCATGAAACATGTCAAGCACTGAAAATGGAAGGACCATTCTCTCTAATGCTCAGGATTAGTGTGTGTGGCCCTCTAGTGGCTGAAGTGGGAAATTGCGTTACTTACGTCAGTAATTTGTAAGTACAGTTATCCCACAAAAGTGAATATAAATTTTTGTAAATATCCAATATCTTTTCATGACACTTCTCTACAACCTTAAGTAGTCAATGTACAGTTTGTAGAATGATATGTACATTTACTGTCCCCTCAAAATAACCCAGCTACACTACTTGTAAAAATGTAGCATTTCTTAAATGTTGTCCCATGAAAAACTATACATATCGATAATCAAATATTTACAAATATGCGACGGGTAGTCACTTTTTGTGATACTGTATGACAAACACAAACCCTAACTGTGAACACTGAAAACACGCAAGTCTCTTTTTTTTTTTTTTAGGCTGGGAAGTTCATAATTATTTAAAATTCAACGACTTACCAGCTAGACTACGTGGGCGGGCTTCAGCAAGATCTGAGATGGCTCCGGCGGTCACCGTCTTCCTCATGCGCAAGCCGGGGGCAGCAGCGCCCAGCGCAGGCTTCGTCAGAGCGTCATCACTGTTGGCTCTTTTAAGCTGAAAACAGAAGCGCCGTTAAGGTACTGATAAATAAAGACAAGCAAACAAGATCTCAGTTATAAGTAGAAGACCAAGTGATTAGGTTTGGGCCTCACCCTGCTGAGTCGCTGGTCTGAGGCCAGCGTGTTGGACGATCTGGAAGTCCTCATTGCTGTCGAGGTGGCGCTGGAGGATGAAGAAGAAGAAGAAGGAGCTAAAGAAGCCTGCTTAGCTCGCTCCTGGATTCCCGCCTTGGGCAGCCCCAATTTGGTGGCACCCGTTTTCATCATGACTGTGTGATAGTGGACGACACCTGGGAGGAGAGAAAAAATATATATTTTGAATATCTATTTAGAAACTGAAAGAGTAAAATAAATTGCTCCATTCAATACATAAAAGTATCATTTAAAAACAAAAAGTATATACCTACCAAATGGGCACCAGCACAACAGTTTAACTAATATTGACTGCACTTTTTATAAACGTTTATAATCGTAATTCCTCTCTCTGTTGGCATCCATGTTGTTAGTGGAAACATGCATGACAGTTAGAGAAAAAAAAAGATAATTACTGAATTGAACTGAAATTAACTTGATTTCAGTTCCAGATCTGTGAAACATGTCACTAATGTTGAGCTTGAAAGCTCTCTCCCCTGTAAGAGGTTCCTGAAATCTAAAGGTTTGAGAATTCCTTTTTTTTTTTTTTTTTTTATCAAAGCTGAAGTTGCAGCATCTGTCCTTTGTGTGGCAGTATAGAGCTACACTGACACTATAGCAAACCACTGGCACTAAGCGATAATTTTATGACTCAAGTCAGCGGCGTCCAAACGTGGTCCTCTGAGGGCCATATACAGAAAAATAGAAAGATGTAAGCGCCATTTTGAAACTTTTTTTGTTTTGTTTACCTTCATTTATCTAACATATCAAACTAAGTCAATCAAGCAATTGAATGCAATGTTTTTTTTTCCCACTACCTGAACAGCTTAGGCAAATAGTTTATGATTTTATAAAATTTAAAGGTAGTCGAGATCCTGTAACACAACAGAATATATCAGCCCCTGCTCTGTTAGCCAGTGTTATTAACAATACTAATACTAATAATAACAATAGGGGGTGTCCAAACTTTTTCCTCTGAGGGCCACATACAGAAAAATAGAAAGCTGCAAGGGCCACTTTTATTTTTTTATTTTTTTATTTTTTAAAAGTTATTTATTAACACATTCATTGCCAGACCAGCAAAAAAATCATTTGACGTCTTTTTCCGTCAATGGCAGTGAATGAGTTAAAAATGGATGGCGGGCCACAAATGGCCCCCGGGCCATGGTTTTCGACACCAAAGTATATAGTTTGAGCAATACAATGCCTTTTCCTGCAAAAATCACACAATGGTAAAATTGTAGACAGCACAGCAAAGCAGGTAAGCACTTCCTTTAGAAGAATAGGCGACGTATGATTTCCTCTGAGCAAATGCAAAAAGCATTAGTATTAGCATGAAAACATCCATGCAAGAGTAGCCTGGGTGTACTAAACTAAATAATTTCCTGTTTGAAGTTCCTACAAAACGGTGCCAGTGGCGAACATCAACTTTTTTTTTTTTTTTTTATTTAACAACAGCGAATGGCTGCCAGAGTAGCCCTATTTTCCGACTCCAACAGGATGTGGTCACAGACTGTGACTGTGACTGAGAGGTTGGCCTACAGTGTCTACAAAGGAAGAGTCAGCTGTGCAGACGAGATGTGGGAAATGGAAGGAAGTGGGAGTGCACTTAACAGAGGAGAATAAGTGTGCTTCATAGTTGTGTATATACCCAGGGGGGGGGGGGGGGGTGACCGTGTCATTGATCAGGGCAGCAGTGACTTGACCTTTCCTCGGGATCTGAATATATGAAACCACAAGCTTTTTTCTCTTCATGATTTTAATGACCGCAAATAACAACCCAAATATATGACGACCAAAAATGTACTTCAGATTATGGATTCTCATCATACAATCTTGGATTGATTTCCCATCTCCCACCCATAAGAATGCCCTCATTCTGTTTTGTAGGTCAAAAAAATATTGCCATGTTTTGGAGCAGCCCAACTTCTTTCTCCTATATTCGTGACAATTACTACTAATATGGTAAATATAATAATGCTAAAATTAGTGTTCCGATACCGATACTGCATTAAAACAGTGGTATCAGTATTGGTGACTACTCACAAGTAACATGTGACATGCTCACTGCATGCCGATCTAAAATATCCTATTGGCCCTTGAATGCTCGGAACCAATGGCAGGACAGCTTTTTCATGTTGAGGAAAAAAAAAAACCTTAGGTATCGGTATGGTATCGGCCGATACTGCAAAGCTGGGTATCGGAATCGGGGGCCAAAAAACGGTATCGGAACAACACTAGTTATTATGACAGTCTGAATATTTTACCGATACCATACCGATACCTAAGTTTTTCTTTTCTTTTTTTCTCAACCTGAAAAAGCTGTCCTGCCATTGGTTCAGAGCATTCAAGGGCCAATAGGATATCTTAGATCTGCATGCAGTGCGCATGTCACCTATCAGCGAATGTCGTGCACGAGCAAGACACAAGATGCTGCACCTATATTAGGGTTGGAATTAATGGTATCGGCATGTTACTTGTGAGTAGTCACCGATACCGATACCACTGTTTTAATGCAGTATCGGCGCCTCTGCCGATACCAGTATCGGTTTCGGAACAACACTAATACTAACCACATCCTTTCCTCCCTACCACTGAGAAACGCTGAACTTGGATTTTATGAGTAAAGTCTTCGTAGGAAGACAAGCTAGTCATCCTTCCAGTGGACTTCCACCAAGAATAGCTTGTTCCTCTTCTCTCAACTATTCTAGGCTACATATGTAATTTGACTAAAAAGGTGGAGGCATTACACAACGGTTGAGGGAACAAAAATACATGAAACATTCCCCTTTAGAGTACATTTCCAAATGAAATGTAATATGTTTGCGTGCAGTACTTCTCTGATCTGACTACGACTGCACTCTGTCATGAGAGCATCACCATCATGTGACTTCAAGTCCTCTGCAGGCAACATCCTGTGACTGTCTCCTGGCATGGTCCAAGTGGAGTTCAAACACAGTTCTTCTTCTCAGAATGGCTGCCACGACTACATCAACACAAGATTAGGCATTAAGAAGGTTGGGGGCACACCTATCCAGTCCATTTATGCTTTCAAATATTAAAGACTGGACGTATATTTCTACAAAGAAAAAGCAATGGGAGACAAGTCATTTTCATACTCTGGCTCCCTGCAAAACAACAACGGGGGAAGAAATCTGAAATATTTCCTTACTATAACTATCTGCCAACTCGTCTGGAGCCAAAATTGTGTCCCACTTACTTTATGGTGGCCTAGTTAACAACCCAGATGTCTCCGAGACAACCTGAGATTAGCTTTGAGGCTAAGTAGCTGCTGCTGAATTGAAGTGCTGGAGTACGAGGGCACTTATCTTCTTGGGTGTGGATGAAACAATCTTCCACATCTGATCTGAGCGGTGTGAATTGTTTGCAGACATAGGACAGGGGCGGTGTGTTATAACCACAGAAGCAAGCTCGACATTCCTATGCTTCACACGTCGCTCGCTGCAGTTCACGATTCAATAATAAATGAGGTTGACATGTTGACATGATCTCTCACCGTCTTACATTTAACAAATCATCTTGATTTACAACCCGGTTTTCATTCGTTTTCTCCATCTTCCATGTGGCTAGCTCTTTTTATGGACACAAGCTACAGCAGTGAAATTGTTTGGAAATGTCAAGTACAAACCATCTTGACGTGAGACAAGGCAAAGTTAAAAAAAATAATAATAATCAATACAGCTGAAACACTTAACTAGTGAAGTTACAAAATGCTGAATCATGGTCAACAAGCATCATCACCATCTTTTCATCCATGCTTGTTTTTCTGCCCGGCCCAACTGGTAGTAGAATAACTTTCACAAGGCTGACGTAACTAAACAAATGTGACATAAGCCTCAGATGTCAATGTTTTCATAGCCACTGTTGAATATGAATGGAAAATGAAGACTATTCCAGTTCAGTGACTCAACACGCTTCGCAGCAAAACCTGAGAAACCCGGCAGAAATAAGGCTAACATGTTTGCTACTTATTATGTAAAATGACTTGAAGCTATTAGTCTTTCCAATTTTCCTTTTACAATATGATGCTTGTCAATATCACACTCTAAGCCAACCATAAACGACAGTAATGAGAAACTGACAACTAGATTTTCAAAATGCTTGACTTTAACCACAACTGACTCGAAAATATATTTCACGATAAGATTATTTCATCCTTAACGCATCCTCGACAACAGCTATCGTCACTAGATCATCCCATTATATACGCCTGAACAAATATTTTAATGGAGTATTTTTCATTTATCAGAGCTATTACAAAAAAAATGTGCAAATGTTTGAGATATGTTGAGAAATGTTTCAGTAATGTTTGACATGCACATCATCAGTAACGTAGTGCTCCTTAACTCATTCACTGCCATTGACGGAAAAAGACGTCTAATGATTTTTTTTTGCTGGTCTGGCAATGAATGTGTTAATAAATAACTTTAAAAAAAAATCAAAGTGGCCCTTGCAGCTTTCTATTTTTCTGTATGTGGCCCTCAGAGGAAAAAGTTTGGACACCCCTGCTGTACATTATATCAACAATTTATAATTGCTTCATTGATTTTTACCATGTTTAACTCATTCACTGCCATTGACGGAAAAAGACGTCAAATGATGCATTTTTTTGCTGGTCTGGCAATGAATGTGTTTAAAGAGAAAATCAAAGTGAAATATTTCTTGACAATAATATTATATGTGACTTAACTCTTCTAAACATGACATTCTGATTAATATTACATTTGATGCAAAATCCAGCCGTTTTTATCCATCTCAGGGGCGGCCATTTTGCCACTTGACTGTAGATGACATCACAGTTTCTGAGGGTGCAGGTAACGGCCAATCACAGCTCACCTGTTTTCTGAAGCTGAGCTGTGATTGGTTGTTAGAGACCTGAGAAACTATGATGTCATTTTCACTCGACAGTAAGTGGCAAAATGGCTGCCTTCTGATATTGATTAAAACTGCTAGTTTTTGCTGCTTAAGTCATAGTCTACTGACACGATATTAACCAAAATACCGTATTTAGACTAGTGGGGCTGCATAGAACATATTTTTGTAAAGGATCTTTTTGACTTCTGCTTTAATGTGAGGTTGGATTACTCTGGAGGGGTCTGACTTTTACGCTCTTCCATTCTGGTGTAATTTAGATCCCACATCCTATGGTATGCCAAGGCTGTAGCATGTGGGTAGAATGCAAAGTGTGCTTTGGCGAGGAATGAAACGGGCCTTAGATTGTGGCAAGAAGCTAAATTTGTTCTTGCCACACCCCTACTCCGCTGTCACAAACAGCAGAGCTACGCTAACACTACACACATTTAGTAGTCACTAAAAAGAAATGAGTAGGCCTGTTGTTGCTGCAGATGCAAGTGGAACTGTGTCTTACAGTTTGCTTCTAGAATGTTGACGACAGTCAGTAAGATCAAGATGACTTTGCGACATCTTTTCTTTTCTCAATTCTAAACTCACCACGAGCAGTTTGTTTGAAACAATCCTTTTAAAATATTGACCCATATGCAAATTATACAATAAGGGGAGTCCTGTCAACAATACGATTGGCTGAAAAAAAATAAAAATAAATAATAAGAAGAAATTGGGATAAAACTGCTGTTTCTGATTTCCATACTATTTCTTTGTTTTTTTACATTGTACTGTATGATTCTTTTGTTTTGTTTTTTCAAACTTTAACGGGCCAAAAACTCCCATGTCACCATTTAGTAAATTTCATATTTTTTTCACAAATCTATACTCGGGATTATCGGCTGGGCCAGTAATCGTCGCCGATATTCAGCATTTTTATGAGTATAATCAACATTGACAATTTTGAAGAGTCATACAGCAGATAATAGATTCATTTTAAAAAGTGAAAGTGAAAAGTGTTCACTTCAAGTAACTACTAATTTACATTTTCAGGGAAGCTGCTGACCCAGCTGACTTTTTGGTAGAGTTTTAAAACTAATATTTTTTATTTTTTTTAATTCAAATGTATTACAAACCCTAAAAGTTGTTCAATAAACATATGCTTAAAAATTAAAAATAAATAAATAAATAAATAAATAAATAAGAGTTGGAGTTTGCCTTTTTTTTTTTTTTTTCTAATGTTGATGCCAATATCTTCTTCCCTGTTAAGTGAAAATAAATATTGGCTCCAAATATCAGTTATCGGGATTCGTGGCTACTAATAATCAATATTGGCCCTGAAAAAACCCATATGGGTCTATCTCTAATCTATAATATTGTTCTGATGTTATTTTTTTTACACATTATTCTAAAGTATTAATAATGGCTTGTTCTATTTAACGATACAATGTGAATGGTTGAACAAACAAGCTGTTTTTTTTTGTGTTTTTTTTCTAAAAGAGATGATGATGATGATGATGACGATGATAATAATGATAACAACAACAACAACATCAACGGCAGGACTATTACCAAGAATCCTGTGGGATCATTATTATTATTATTATTATTATTATTATTATTATTTTAATCTCGATCACTGCTCTCCAAGATCCTCTCGCTTGCCTGAAGACCTGAGTCAGATTCTCCACATGGGGCGCGGACACCATGCATGATGCACGACGCTGTTGATTCAGCTGAGTGGGCGGCTTTACAATACTGCTTTGCCACGATCTCTGTAACTACAAACCAAGGCTTCCACAACTACAGACATCATTCTAACACTGTGGTTACATAATAGAGATGCTGACACATTCATTGTCAAGTCGACGTTCCATTGAAATAAAAACATCTCTCTGATGTTGTGGCTTATTTCCGTACACACCATTCTCTTGTGATGCAAACTCATTATTGTATAACAATTCACAGTCATCTTAAAAATGTGCAGCAATCGGCTGGTGTGACGACGCCAACAATAACATCGTGTTACAAAAACAAAACATCAGAAACTCTTTCATGTCTGAATCTTTTTTTCCCAGTACAACACTGGAATAGTCTGCATCTGCAATATGTTATTTTACATGCATGCAGTGCCTGGCCACATCTAGCATCTGTCTAGTAGCTGATTCTAGGGAGGTGGTCTTCTCAGAGTCATGAGCTCAGCTAAAATGCAAGCAGAAGAATGTATTATTATCCTCGTGCTGCCAGACAGTCTCTACTTTCCCTCTGTGTTCCTCTTTAGTCTGTGGAGATGTGAAAGTGATGCACAACCGGACGCAAAACTCTATCCCCCAAAAAAAATCATAATCGGGGAAGTTGGAGTATGCATGGAAATTTGCGAGCATGAAAATAATAATCTGCCAACAATTTGAGTGCAGCTACAATTGGTTTGCATTGAGAGCCGTTGGTTCTGGCTGGAATCTACTGGAGCCTTTCGAACTGGCATATTCGTGCTCTTTTTTTCCCCTTTCATGTGGGCTCTCGCTGGGTTCTCCAGCTTCCTCCCACAGACCGACATAATTCAGACGGTTGTCTGTCTCTGTTTGTGTGCATGGGGACAAACCTTGGTTGCACCCTGCTTCGCATTCCTGTTGACCCTTCTACAGTTTTGGTTGAATTCATGGAGAATTATCATTTTCAAGTACGTGTTTTTTTAAATCTCTTCTCGTAAACCCAGACACCTCTCACATCAGTCAACAATTGCGTTTAGTACCACATTACAGCTTAATTAACTCATTAGCTCCCAAAAACGTATAAATACGTCATATTTTAAATGTTTTAAGTGTCCCAAAGACGTATTTATACGTTTTTTGTTTTTTATGCCAGAGCATAGAGAAGGCTTTGATGCAGTCTCCCTACTGCAGAAAATGCTTGAGTGGCAGCAGAGTATAAGAGATCAACCAGGCCATGTTAAAACAAGCTGATTTCCCCACAGTTATAAGCAGAATTGTGAAAAACGATGAAACTTAGCTATGTTCTATTGCTAATTGCTGCACAGCGGAAACAGATAGGAATATACTTTTTTTTTACCTGATAAAAGAAGAGACTCTAATCTCTCTTTTGGTATGTTACATATTTTTATAGCAATAGAACATAATATGTCGCGGGCCTTGAAAAATCAGTCAAAATCCAGGAAAACACTTCTGTGAAAATGGTTGGGAGTGAATGAGTTAATACAAAGACGGGAATTAATACTCAATTAAAATTAACATAGTAGTCTATCATGTAGTCTATTCCTGGGGATGGGCAAATACCGATACCAGGTATCAGTATTGGTATACCTAACCTTACTATTAACAGCTCTCGTGGCCGTTTTATGATCAAGAAGTACAAATAATAAGAATAGAAATTAGCTACTAATTTCATGCAATTTAAAAAAACAAAAAAACAAAACGAGTAAATTTTATTCTAAACAGAATCTATTTGGTCCCACTCTAAACAGAGTAAAATTTACACTTGAACGAGAGTAAAACATTCAGAGTAAATTTTATTCAAAATATTTTTAGTGTGTACGAGAGATTTTGCCTATGCCATGAAAAAAAATATTGTAAAAAAATTCAAGGAGAGATTTTGACTAAATTTTACAAGTTTATTAAAAATGAATAAATAAATACATAAAATACACAAAGGTTGAGGAACAAACTCACGACCTTCAGCTTGGGAGACTCTACCACCTGAGCTATGCCACTCCTACTGTTTGTTTATATCCAAAAGCCAATGGAGACGAAAAACATCAGAGTTATGAAGGTTGCAGCTGACACGAGCCATATACTAACACACGGCTGTCTCCCAACCTGAAGTTGTGGGTTCGTTCCTCAACCCTTGAGTGATGTTTTTATTTGTTTTACTCTCATCCAAGTCTAAAATTTACTCTGTTTACAGGGACACCAAATAGACTATATTTAGAGTAAAATTTATTCAACAGAATTTACTGTAATATTTCAAATCAGAGGACCTGCACAGCATTTAAGTAGCCGGCAATCACGTTTCATTCCATTGAAGTAGATGGTGGTTATTTACATTGCAAAGCGGAGAGGTTAGCAAATGCCAAAAATGTATTTTGACCGAATTTATTTCACACCACTCTTCAAAGTTTCATGGGCATGCATGTTTAAGTGGTTTTGAATTATCTTGGTAACAACGTAGAAGTGCAGGCAAAAGTATAACGTGCTTTAGCTAATTCATTTGATTGAATGTAATTTAGAATTGGCCACGCAAGAGCTTTATTGTTAGCTTGATGTGCAATATCATATACTGTACGCTTCATCATGTGCCTAGAAAGTAGAAATGACTGATGTATTGGACTATGTTACATTCATGCATACAATACAATAATGCAAGCAGTACGTAACTAAGATTCTCATGTAAAGTTCATCAGCCAGAGGCTGTTTCAAGTTTCTTCGAGCCAAGAGTCCCCCGAGGGTGAAACTTCCTGCTCTGACGGTGTCAAACTTGGATTCGGATAAACAGCCCGAGCCACGTTGCACAAACTTCTGCTGCTTTCCTGTGTGCATTTACAGCGAGTGGGCGGATTCCATAGAAACACTTGCAACAGCATCCATGAGAACAAAAGCTCAATGACTTTCCACAATGAAGCATCGTAATGCATGGGCCAGGCCAAGGAGAGTTCCACTGCAGCTTTTTGGGAGCGGAACGCTTAACGCCTTTCCAGGTTCCATTTGATCCTCACCTCTCAGACAAATATTTCACATTTTTCCCCGCATTACGCTTGGAAACTTGCTTGTCCTGTTTACCAAGAAGAGGCGATCTAATAATATCTGAGCATCTGTCACCTTTAAATACATTCTCAATGCATTCGGGCAGGAGCAAGCATGACAACAAGACACGTCAGCTTTATGTCAAATGTGGTCCATTACAGAAGCAGCATTCCTTGGACAATGCTTGTCAAGTATGTTTTTTTTGTTTTGTTTTTTCAAGGTGAAGAAGTTACTCTCTCGCCTAGTTAATCTGAACAGATGGAAAATCATTTTGAAATCAAATATTTGAGTTCCATCTCCTAAATTAAAGCTCCCTCCAAGTAAGTGAATGGCACGTCAGTCCAGTTACTTGCAGGCGAACGTAGCTTCCTGTGTACTAGCAATTCTGCGATCACCCTCCATTTTGCCTAAAAGTGAGTCACTGTCGCCACCGAAGAAACGGTTTCTGATGAAACGATTAATGTTGTTATACAACTAAAGTACTGTATCAACATTCACAGCAGCGTCATTGTTAAGAAAGGAACTACCGCGACTGTCCGTTTCTTTATTTGCTTTTGCTCAAGGGCAGGGCCTGAACAAGTCAGTTTATATGATTTATTACATCATCCTCCTACCATATTTCATAATAGCCAGCCTTCCACCCTCTATACCACATCACAAGGTCACGTCATCGCTGCATGTGAAGGACTCCAGCACAGCGGCTAGCTCTCTGCTCAGCCCCTTAGTGTGCTGTTATTATTTTAACATGGAGGATTTGGGGAATTCTAACAACACCGGGAAGAAACCTTGAATTCCCTGTAGAGGATCAGACGATTATTCAATTGTTCTCACGATGAACGCTCTTCCAGACCACCGGGCATCGTCTTATGCCACCTACAGTATGTGCAACTGAACATGGGTGCTTCCCAGATAGATATCCCAAATGCTATAAATAGCAAGCAAATGACAGGAACTGCCTGGGTAATGATTCAAACAGAGGATGAGAGTAGTCAAAGAAAAAAATAATAATACACAGGCTACACAGCAAATACTGTTTGCCATATCATATTAAGATGGACTTCTCTTCAACTGTGTTCTGTCCCAAAAAGCAGACTTCCAACTATTTCCTCTTCTGGTCTGGTTAACCATAAAAGGGGGCAATGAGGCTTTATTTAGCGCCAAACAACAGTTACATTGACCACACTGTAATACTTGGATATATATTTTTGCTTCCATGACATTTCAAAGGCAGCAATAAAAAGTGAAAGCACTTTTTTTTTTGCCCATGTTGGGTTCCCCAAAATATAACTGCAAGATCAACTCCATGACTAGCCTCCTCCATAAACACAACAGTGTAATATAATGTTACTAAACATTAGTGAACTGGGTGTAAACAAAGCCTCTTTTCAATTTAAAACAATGCAAATGCATTTATTGAGATAGTTCATCAGATTTGTCTGTTAGTACTTTAAAGGGATACTTGACTCATTGAGCCATTTTCAGCAGGTTAATAACTTAATTGTTTTCTATATAGACTTAATACCTTTAAAAACTATTTTGTTCATTTGTTGTCGACTGAAGATGACATCACCTGTGCTGAGGAAGTAGGCAACGACCAATCATGGCTCAGGAAACAGGTGAGCCATGATTGGTCATTACCTACTTCCTCAGCACAGGTGATGTCATCAACAGTCGACAGCAAGTAGAAAAAAAAAACACGTTTTAAAGGTATTAATTGTACATGAAAAAATAATGAAGTTATCAAATTCATTCTGGACAAAATATTAAGCCCCTATAAAATGGCTACTACTCAAGAAAATGCACAACGTGTAATGTGTTAAAAAAAAAAAAACGGATATGGAGAGAAAGGAAAAGTTTATCCACAGCCAAGGCTGTTTTAAAGTACTATATAAATAAAGATGATTTGACTTGACAGTCATTTGTTGAATGACACAAACTTTAAGGACACCCTGACCATTATTGTAACCCATTAATGTCAGCATCTTAATAATTATAATTGTCCATAACAACTCAAAACAAACAACTTACTTGTCAGGTAAAAGAAATAGATACTTTACATTGCAGGAGACACAAGGTACTAATTAAGGCACTAAACAAACAAATAACACCTCTATGGTTGTGCCAAATGTGTTGCTGAGTGAAAGAAACTGGGCCTTTAAAAAATGTGAACAGCAAAGCTTTCACTGACGAAGCACATTAAACACAACACTGGCTTATTTTGGAAGCTTCACTAATGAGGAACAAACTGTTGGACGGACGCACAAATAACATCAGACACTCTTTAACGTGTGAGGGGACTTTTAACAGTAGTTTCTCGAGTTTAATAACGAGTCATCATTTCAACTGCGGGATTCATTTTGATTGGAATAAAATCGGAATACTCAGTGAATGCCTGCAGAGCAGATGGAGACTATTGATTAGAGCAGACCCAACCAGCTATTTGAGATCATCGGGTGTGTTATTATGAAAATTATTATTCAGCTACTACAAACTATCTTTGTTAATCTATCGACACCAGCCACATATGACAGAACAATGAAAACCTCTTGCACATAAGAGCAGAAAGTATAACTTGTGTTCACATACAGGACATATTTAATTTGAATTTGTGAGTAAAATAACACAATAAAAAAAATTATTTCAGTATACACTGTTTATCAATGTATGACTTTTTTTTGTTGTTGCGTGTCGTGAGATATTTTTTTTTCCCCAAATAAATAAAATATGTCTTTAGCTTCTGAAACAGCTGAATTACGTGTCCAAAAATGACTATTCCATATATAAATTCCGTTTCAGGAGTACATTCAGTTACGCAGCGGTAAAAATGGACAAAAAACATTAAATATTGTATTTCCATCAATCGAACATTGTCGTCTCCGGTTACGAGCCATCTGCCATCCGAGTGAATTAAACGTCGCTGTGCTTTCTCGTTCTTAACATACTAGAAAGGTGAATTGGCACAAGACAAGCGATAGGTACGAGCGCAGTCCAAGGTCTGAGAGGTAAGCAAGAATATGTTAATGATCCTCACCTGTTCAGTAGTGTTGAGGTGCTGCTGTTGTCGGGGAAGGATGCAGCCGCCGATACCGATACGGCTTCGACCCAGCAGAGTCACAGCTGGCCGCCGGATAGGTGGAGCGCGTGGCGCAGTACTCGAAGGGGTTTATGAGAAATGTAGTCCAAGTGGGTTGCTACTGCGTCTTGCGTGGTTAAGCAAAAACGTATAACATTGTATTTAATAAACCTCTTATATACAATGTACTTTTAAATAACAATAACTATAAAAATATAAATAACAATTAATTTAATTACATTAGGCGTGTCGTATTGCCTCGAATATGCTGATTCGAAAGCCATTTGCAAATAACTACTTAATTGACGTGAAAAAAATATATTAATTAATTGTATGTTAAAATTCTGATCATGCGAACCGAATTTACTGTTTGAAAATCTTATTAAATCTAATATATATATATATTACGAATGGGACGAATCTGCCGCCTGCTCCTCCAAGACTACATTTACCAAACGCGCTGTCATTGACAAACATGGCGGCCTCCACGAGTGCTGCACAGGCTTTCGTCTCTGATTCTAAAAGTTCTCCTGCTGGCCCGAGCATGGAAAGCTCGTCGATTCAGTACAGTATGCTCCTGGATCATCTCATTGGGGACAAGAGGACCGTGAAGGACTTGAACCCCGGCGTCATGGGAGGGCTGCCGGTGCCTCCTAAAAGCGAGGAGCAAAAAAGGATAGAGAGGGCGATGGAGAGCTGCGCTTTCAAGTCCCTTTTGGCCTGTGTTGGAGGTAAATACAATTAATGAAGTTATCAGTGTATGCATTGTGGTTAAAAATATGGGCAAAGTGGTTGTGTTTTTGAAAAATAGCTTCACGGCAACGGGGTTGCACTTTGGACTATCGAGATGGATGGAATGAAGGATACGAATTGAGCTATTGATATCGGAAACATCATAAATCACCCTAAAAATTAACTTGAGTAATCGATTAATTGGCTAGCATTAGGAAAAGCTGAAAATCCCAATATCTGTTCAGTCACTGTTGATATTGTTTTACACAGGGTTTGTCCTCGGGGGCGCGTTTGGCGTTTTCACCGCGGGCATAGACACCAACGTAGGTTTCGATCCCAAGGACCCGCTCAGGACTCCCACAGCAAGAGAAGTCCTCAAAGATATGGGACAGAGGGGCATGTCCTACGCTAAGAACTTTGCCATTGTGGGTGCCATGTTCTCCTGTACAGAGTGCATCATAGAATCGGTATGTTAACACTACAAGTCTGTATTTTGTGCACAGAGTGCAGGATTTCACTCCACTACTTCCTAATTATGCATGAAACAAAGCACTTCTACATTGATTGATAGCTTTGAATGATTTTACACCATGGTACAGAAGAGGTCATAAAGCATTGTATAGTTACAGTTACGCATTAGCATTCCTCACCATTCAATATTTTATCATACCCATGTCATGTTTGTTTTTTTTCCCCCCATCTTCAGATTTCTTCTCAGGGACAAAATGCACCATAAAAAAGTTAACATGCAAAGAATAATTTGTGCATCAAGTCCCATGTGATGGCACAAGTTTTATAAGACTTAAATGGCCTTTTTTTTTTCTCCACGAAAATGTTGATATACAATTTACAAATTATAGTATACCACCTGAGGGTCCTTCCAATTTTTACTCATCGTCTCAACTGTCATTTGTCACCTCAGTTAATCCAATAGTGCCACCTAGTTGTACAATGTGGAGGTTGTTGGAGTTTTTGCACACATTTTCAGCAATTATCTTTACACGTTTAATGTATTTAGAAGCAAAACTATGAATTCACTTAATGTTTTTTTTTTTAAGGACAGTAAAATCCAGTGGCTCCAGTTCAGATGTACCGTTTTAACTTTGGTCCAATTTTATTTACAGCACAGAGGCAAATCAGACTGGAAGAATGCAGTGTACAGTGGCTGTATTACTGGAGGAGCAATTGGGTTTCGTGGTATGTGAAGTCATATTTACATAGCTATTCTTATGTATTTTTATTTATTTTTTTTACTTACGTCCACACTTTGTTCTTCTCAAATTTGTAGCTGGTCTGAAGGCCGGGGTCCTAGGATGCGGAGGCTTTGCCGCTTTTTCTGCAGCCATCGAGTATTATCTGCGGTGAAGCACAAAGGGGACTCTGTGGACAGAGAATCTCTCTGGATGAGCCTGCGCAGACCAACCATGAGAGATGCCGACCTGTTTGTCTGCAAATGCAGGAGCGGTGAAGAAGCCAACCAGAGTTATGATTGGTTGGAATTCTGTGATTGTTGGAAGTGAACAAAAAAACAACATACTGTATTTACTAATGTCTTTTTAAATTGTTGGTAGATCAAGGTGTGTGCCAACTTAATGTTAAGAATGATGAGTTGGAAAATCACTGGTACTTCCACATCATTATTCTCATTCAGCAATATTAATAGGAACTATTTATATGAAAACTATTTGGTCATTTTAGCGGGTTTATTTTCCAATTTACTGGAATCTGTGACCACAAAAAAGCTCAGTGATGTAAATATAATTTCTTCAGTTTGTTTTTGTTTTGTTTTTTTAGGGGGGGGTCGTGTTTGTCATGTATTGTGCCTGTGGCACGTCATAAATATTAAAAAAAAATATATAACCAAAGTTGTAAAATGTGATTCTACTGGGTCTAATGGAGGAAAATCAATCCCGTTTTATAGAAAAATATACAGCAATAATAACTATTACATTTTCATATGATGTTTTTTGAAGATAGCAATGTCAGAAAAAGGTATCCAATTATTTAAAATGGCTTTATTAATACTGTGAGATATTCCAAATTAAAAATGCAATCATTGTACGCAGTATATCATCACCACTAAAAAATTAGAATAGTTTCACAAAAACTACAAATTTATGTGCTACTGGATTTCATAATTAACAGTGCACCATGTGGTTCATTAATCTCTTCCGACTGCATGGGTCTCTTTGGGCCTGTCGATGCGGTACATGAACTCCGCAGGCACAAAGTAGCCCAAGTACTCCACGCTGTCCGGTGTGGTGTCGATATAGAAGTGGCCACCTTCTCTGTGGTCACTGAAGCAGTGTGTGTGCTCCACACGGAGGTCAAGTCCCTTAATACAAAGCACACAAGTGGTCATGGAAAGTGACAATTTAGTGATTGTGATTGCATACAATCGTTGCTCATTCGCGCTACGCATGCATGTACTGATCACTCTTTGTTCCATTTAGAACCAAAGATACACCTGTTTCCGAAGTCACAGATAGAAATGCTGGAGGTCAGTGAACTCTACCTGACCCCAAAGGTGTCCAGAACTGTATTACAAATGGTCAGAAATATGGAAATACATATTTAGGTTACATTTCTATCACATTTAGATCTTAACATTGACATGTTTATAATTTCATATGCTGGGGGTCAAAAACCTCTAGTTGACCCCAGAGGTCCAATTCAGGGCACATTCAATAATCTAATGGTGGCCTGAAACTTTTTCACATTTGCATTCATTGATGAGCTTTTTACTCACAGGATCTTTGGATACGAGCACCGACTGGCAGATGAGTGGGGCGTTGACCTCGAAGTGTTTGAGCCAGCCGTTGACCTCTTCGTCGGAGGTGAGCGGGCAGACTGAGAACTCTCTTGGCTGTGCAGAAACGGTCAACAAGAGTCTTACTTTCTATACAGGGAATTGCTCATTGAAAGGAGGCATAGTATGCATTTTAGCATGCCTGATGGGAGGACACGTGCAAGACCCTATTCACACAAATATTAAAAAATCAATTTTCCATAATATGTCCCCTTTTAATGTTATTTTTGATGCTCATATTTACCATGATGTGGATTTTAGCTTTTCCCTTCTGAATGATGAAGGTGCCTCCCAGAGCCAAGCTCTTATCAGGGTACTGAACCTCCAGAGTCTTCCTCAAGGCCGTCACAATACTGTGTTCTCCCGTTCTCCTCTTGGCCCGCACCTCAATGACCTGAGGACAGGAGGTGACAAATGTTGAAGCTTGCATCATCAATTTGTTCTTTTCAGTTGATTTCAGTTCGAGTATTCATTCACCAGATCTGTGACTCATTTAGTACCTTTTTCTTATTTTTAGATTGGGGGGGAAAAAAATGCTCACGCTAAGATCTGCCACTGAGTGCTAGTAGTGAAGAACCACATGTTAACTAATATAATTTTATAATGTCATTTGTCTAGTAGTGCAGACAGTGAATGTATTAGTACGTGGAATTAGTAAACAGCTTGCCATACGCTCTGATCGTTACCTTTCCTGGCTTCCCCTCACAAGCATACAGATTCCCGAGCAGTCCAAAGTTGCAGTCAGAGAATTTGTCGCTATATTTTTCTTGTAGACACTGGCCATCCACTGGATTGATGGATGAGAAGTAGCTGCTGTTCACTGCAGGCCTTCCATCGGCTTCAGTCAGAACCAGTGGTATCAACTGGGATAGCAAATGTATAGTACATCAAAGCTCAGTCTGCTGTTTTTAAAAGTTAAAACAAAACCAGAACAATTTAGATTCCCTTTCTTGTCAGTACAGCCCAAATTGTCAATTCCCCCCAAAGATTATGACACATTTAGGGAATTACCTCTGCATTTATCCCCACAATCCTAGAGGCTACAGCTCCTGCACCGAGGATGAACGCGCCTGGTAGCTCCAGCTCTTTTGATATCGCATTCATGTCATACTCCTGATAAGAGAATACGGCAGCGGGAAAATTTGACAATGCTAATAAGCAGCAATTGAAGGGCACCAAATGCACTGACATCTCTGGGTGAGTTGGAGACACAAGTACCTTATTCTTTTGAACCACAGGAACCAGATAAGGTACTCCACCCACATCTGTGACCCGAGGACTTCCACACAAACCTAAAGGATGAAGGAACCATAATATTGTATACATTTAAATCTCATGTTTAATCTGTATGTGTATGTGGCTTGTGTAAAAAAAATAAAACAAATCTTACCTTTAACAGGAAAGCTGAACGGCCTCTTGGTGAGATCAGGACATTCCACAACACTCACATTAACCTCTGCAAAGTTATCTGCCAGCCCTGTTTGTAACACTGCAAACACAGTAATACAAGTTTTTGAAATGAATCTCGTCTGACCAGTAAATTGAATTACTGTGTGTGTGTGTCTGTCCATTATGTTTAACTTACCGGCACGCAGTTCTTCTAGGTCTGGGACATGCAACTGAGCCTTTTCGGTTTTGGCAACATCTGGCATGACTATAGTTGAGCGCAAGTTAGGTGACGAGACGGGAACACTAGAAAAGTGTGCGTGTAGACTGCAAGGAAAGTGTTTGGGTCACTGAGTAAAGTACAATCGAAGAGTACATAAAGTAACGAGAGAGTTACTTATGTTTATCGTGTGTCGTCGCTTGCTTCCGTGGCAAATTTGTAAAATTTCGTTAGTTTTTCGTATGTTAGTTTAGTCGTTAGTTTTTCGTATGGGACTTTAAGACTGTGGCGTGTATACTTCGGGTTAAAAGCGTTACTAGTCCTCGTCCCCATAACGGGTGGACCGTGGACGAAAACAAAACTAGACGTATGACGGACTCCTCTTGACTGTTTTGAGTGTTGAAAAGGTCACGTGATGAGTCATGACGTCAAAAGTACTTCCTGGTTTATCCGGAAGCACTCTTGAAGATGGCAGCATGTAAAGTTTACTCTTTGTAACGGCTTGTCTGTTTGTTTTTACAGCAATATCAACAAATGTCGTCATATTTTTGGTTATAATTTGAATGCCGAGTATTATGATCATCCAGGAGAGGCGGAGGAGGAGTTTGTACTTATTTCCGAAGTAAGGACCTAAACATTTTTTTTTCCCCAAAGGAAGTTCAATATGTCGACACATATTGGTTTGAGTCAATATGACGCTTCAGTGGGTGACGACGTCCTGGAAAGACATCCTCGTGATGATGTGAAGAAAATATCGCAGTACCTCGAGTGTTCGGCAGGACCGAGTAGCCAAAATCCCAAAACTAAAAGACCCCCTGAAGCCGACAGGTACAGTATTTAAATTTCTCAACCTCAACCTCTATTAAGCCAAGACACATATTTACTGGCTGCATTAGAAAAACGCAAATGAATGGAATTGTAATTTTTTGTGATTGTGTCTTTGCAGTGATTCGGGAGACAGTCTATTTCTAACACAGTTGCCAACGCCTCAGGCCAGGAGAACACTCAGACGGCGTAAATCATCACGGCACACTTTTGTCACTGAGCTAGAGGACAGTGGGGAGGACGCTTCGTCCTCTCAAAGTGATGAAGATGACCATGAGATGAGAAGAAATAAGAAAAAGAAAGGAACAATAAAACTTCCAAAATACAGCTTCTCCTTTATCACCGAAGGCAAACGGAAGGCCAGATGCGCTCTTTTAACCAAACAGAATCAAAAATTTCATGTAAGCACCATTTTGCAACTTGAATCTTGCTAACATTCTGCAACTTTTATGCTCATTCAATATGTTATATTT
The DNA here is from genome assembly GCF_051991245.1 of Festucalex cinctus. NCBI lineage: Eukaryota > Metazoa > Chordata > Actinopteri > Syngnathiformes > Syngnathidae > Festucalex > Festucalex cinctus. The sequence goes on from NC_135428.1 coordinate 4,028,932, forward strand.
GACTTTTTTTCTTTTTTTTTTGCAGAATTATGTGATGGGTGGCTTCTTTAAATGTGTTGAGTTGTGGCAGGGAGTTGATGATTTGCATGAAGGTCTACCGACAGTTGACCAATATGATGACATATCACCACTGACAGCGTGAGTTTAACATAACATAACATAACATAACAAAACATAACATTGACATAACAAGCTTACGTTGTTAGTCACAATCCCTGAGGTCCCAAGAGGTTTCATTGCACTTCCTAGTTGCTGGATTATTTTGGAAAGAATGAAATGTGAACTAAATGCAGATATTAACACATTTTTACAATTTGGAAAAAAAGCCCTTTTGATTTTTGTGAAGTATAAATGCAAAATATCCGTACTATTTGCAGAGATGAAGGAGAAGACAAATCTGGTGATAAGGACATCAAAGTGGTGGTAAGCAAACCGATGCACTTTTCATTCAGACGCGTGTCGACCACGCCGCATGCAAAGTGTGTTGAAAAAAAAGAGTGATTTAGTACATTTCGAGTTACAACTATTTGAAACACATAATTTGTTTAAATTGGTTTCTCTGTACAATGGCGTTAAATCTCTTGTGCATGATTATATTTTTTCTTGTGTTTGTTATGATGCAGGAAAAAAATCATTTCCTGGCAAAATCCAAAGCAAAGTGGCAGCAGCCCTGGTACACACCACCCCAGTGTACCGAACAACATCAGGAGGGAAATGGAGTTCCTCAAGATACGGTATCAAATGAGGTGACCAGGTCATGTACACCTTTGGCGAATGACAAAAACGATGAAAGGTGTTCTTCTTCGACTTGTGACGAGCCTTCTGTGTTGGGAAATCATGAATCGCAAAGAAGCGACGTGGCCCAAACCCAACCACCAAGAAGCAAAAGAACTCTTTTACCAGAAGAAACACCAGATCTAGTTGATGCGGAAACTACAACCGTATCTTTGCCAATCAAACAAGAAAGCATGTCTGAAGAAGAGAGTGATTGGCAATATAGGCAGGAAGAGGGCGAAGATGCTGCGGTATCTGTAACCACGGAAACCACAGATGCTCATGACGACCTGCAGATTCATGAAAACAGAATGGACAACCTTTCACATATTGCTAACACTCCGAGACCTGAAGATAATAGTGGAGACGGCACCTCGGAACAAGTGAAAGAAAATACCAGACAAGAAAATGAGCTGCTTGACTTTAGCGTGAAAAAAGATGCTATGTGTTCCGTCAATCAAGATGAGCTTATGGAGAAAAGCATACAAATAGAGGTTGAGGAGGACTCGTGCATCATCAGCAAACCTCTAAATGGTGAGAGGCAGAAGAAGAAGAAGAAGAAAAAGAGATTACATCCGGAACCAGAGAGTTTAGACACGACTGCGGTTTCTCAAGAAGCCGCAAAAAGAAAAAAAAATCGTGAAGATGACATCGGTGAGAAATCCTGCAGTGACGCAGAACCTTTAAATGGAAGTACAAAAAAGAAGAAGAAGAAATCTTTCTGTATATCTGAGGGGTTAGACGTGTTTGACATTTCAGACGAGACCCGCCATGTTGCTGACGGAACTGAGAAAATGTCTGAGGACAACGTAGTCAGAAAGAAGAAGAAGAAAAAATCAAGCAGAACGGAAGTCGGTGAGTGTGTGTCTGAAATGGAAAACAAAAAAAATTGGACATTTTCCTTCCTTTTTGCTGAGGTGGCGGAAAGCAGTGCTTTAGAGGCAGAATTACATGATCGGCTGAAGAAAAAGAAAAAGAAGTCGGCCAGACCCGAGAGCGCAGAAGATTTTGCGGGCGCATCGTCTCATTGTGTTAAGGTGGTTTCGGAAGGTAAAACGAGAAAACATGACAGTCAAGCAGAGACCCCTGTGGAGAGACATGAAAGCGCAGATGGTTCTGGGTCAAAAAAGAAGAAGAAGAAGAAAAAGAGGCGTAAAAATCAATCTTATTGTGAGACAGAGGAGACTCGAGCTGTTGAGAATGTTGAATCCGGAGAGCTCAATTCATCACTTCATCAAGCTCACTCTGCTGAAAGTTCTCACGGCGGTGCCACTTTTGGTAGCGACGGGCCTGAAAATGACACATTAAATGATTTAAAAGACATGAAGAAAAGGAAGAAGAGAAAAAAGCAGCTTACAAATCAGGCTGAGCTTGAGGGGATGTTATTGTGTGATGAGTGTGTTCAGTGTGAAGAGACAAAAAAGGAAAGACGTCAATTAAAACCCAGTCTCACCCTGGTGACATTAGAGACTAATTCACCCTTTCGAATGCCCCCTTTAGTCAGTGTCAAGAAAAACAAACGCAAAAAGACTGTCCTCACACACCAGCTGTACAACTGAGTTTTTTTTTTTTTTTTTTTAATGTTGATCTTTTGATAGATGTCAATGTCGTTCAAAGGTAAGCTGGCCCTTAATATTTCGACAAATTCCATTGTAAATCATGTACAGTATCGTGAATGTGTAGGATGCCAGGTATCATGTTTTTTTTTTTTTTGTGTAGACTTTTTGTATCCACCGGTCAGCAACAACACAACATGGAAAGAGAATTTTATTTATTTATTTATTGTTTTATTGTGCACAAGTTAACATGGTCCGAACACCGACCTATTGTCTTGTATTCATTTTTGAATAATGCAGTCGGTTAAGCATGCTAATATGTAGATGGGTCCTTCCACATCCGATAAACATGCGTCAACGGCTTAAACGAGGATTAAAATGCCAATTGGAAAATGTGAGCGTAAATGGTTGTTATTCTGTATGTGTGCAGTGTTCAACTAAAATTATAGGTGACCTGAGACTGAGGATATAATTCTAGGTTCCTGTAACTGTAAAAAAAAAAAAAAAAAGTTTGCTGACAGCTATTTGGCCAAGTGTGTTTGGACTGCAATATGCGGTTTTTATGCAAATCGATGCTGCCGTGTTTACAAGTACTCTGTGCTGAAGCTCATTCCGAAGGTTAATGGTTAAATACTGGTCTCCTTTTAGAGGTCAAACATTTTCAGAGATTATCACCAATATGTTGAAACCCTTTAATTATTGTCTATGGTCAACTTCAGTCTTAATTCTCACCAAAGAATATTTCGAACTATTTCTTTACACTGCTGGAACTTTTAACCGCATAAAAATAGGAACGGAAGATAAATTGTGGTTGAGCTGGAACATAACTCCAAATGACTTTGGGTGGGGTACATCTTGAACAAGGTGCCACCTCAATCACAAGGCGTGTAGACAAACAACCAGTCACACTCAAATTCATAAATACTGTATATAGGAAATTTAGTTTTCAACTAAAAAGCCTCATTATGATGGCATGTAGTATGTCCCTTTAAATCCCAAGGCTGCAACCCATTTTGTGTATAATTGATTTATTTTATTATTTTTCATACATGTACAATTACTATTTTTAAAAATGGATTTTGCCATTTGCTGTCAACTGAAAATGACATTTTACTCAGGTAGCAACCAATCACCGCTCAGCTTGAGAATGTCACATGACCAAAAGCAGACAAGTGAAGTGAGCCGTGATTGGTTGTTACCTAATCCCTGAGCATCTATGATGACATTTTCAGTTGACACCAAGTGGCATTTTTTATTTATTTTTTTAAGTATTGTACAGGAAAATAATGAAATATCAAATCAATTCTAGACAAAATATTAACTTTTTACTGGTCACAATGATAAAGTAGAACATCCCAAGACGTTACATGTTTTTATAGTATTTACGCCACTCATTAAAAAGAATGTTTTTAAGCATACTTTTAAAACAATACACATTTACATATGCCCGAAGCCAGCTAGGGATAGGCTCCAGCACTCCGCGACCCTCGCGAGGAGCAAGCGGTTAAGAAAATCGATGAATGGATGAATGCTCGTAATAGCCTGGCCTTTACAACTTCCGATTCGCGTTTATTTTGAAACGACTTACCCGGAAATGTATCAGTGGTATTATGTCCCTTGTCATATTTTATTTACCTCCTTACATTGGGGAGGAAGCGCGTTGACAACAGTAATTCAGGTGGATATGATGTCGTGCACGGCGGCTTCCAATGAGCAGGCGACCAGCCTACGCAAGCGCAGAACCTCAGACAACATTTAAAAAAAAAAACGGGGACACGTGCCAAGCTCCGGTTGTAAACTTTTTGTTTTTGTCCCGAGCTCTCGAAGGACACGCACCTCCCAACTTGTCCAGCCATGTCTTCCTCCTACAACAGCAGTGCGCGTTTCACCGAGGCCCGGAGAGTGGCTATCTTCGGCGGGACTCACGGGAACGAGATGTCCGGCGTGACGCTCGTGAACCTGTGGATGAAGAACGGCGCCGAGATCCAGAGGAAGACGGTCGACACCAAACCTTTCATCACCAACCCGAGGGCTGTGGAGAAATGCGCCAGATACGTGGACACGGACCTGAACCGAGCTTTCACTCCGGAAAACCTCAGGTAAAAAAAAAAAAAAAAAAACTACACGGCGACAAAGCTGTCATCGACCAGCAAGGTTGTTTTTTCTTTTTTCTCCCCCCTGTTCTCCCGTCCTGTTTATCAACAGACAAAGCCCACACGCTCCGATATAAGTGGCAAATGCAAGGGCATTTTTTTTTTAGTCGTGATACGTTGTCATCTGAATGAGGACAAAATTGACTTTTGAGGAGATCACATGACGTGCCACGCAATGTTTACATGTTCCAGCATAATATCAGCGAGAGAGGCCCCGCCCCCTGATCCTCAGCTGACTTGCAGCCAGCACAGAAACGTGAGCGAAACGTGACGGAGCTGTAAATCAGTTTAAACGACCGCCCACTTTAATCCCTTGGAGCCCCATTTTCCTTCTATGCGCTCTTTTATTTTATTTTATTTTATTTTTTTATTTTTATTTTTTTTTTTTATTTTTTTTTTCGTGTGCGCTATAGTGGAAATGATCAAATGAAGTCTTATGCAAAGGCTGGCTGGCGCACGAAGTCAGCAGAGCATGCAACAGCAGCCTAATGTGGTTGAGTCACAACAACATCACAACATCTCCCCCGAGGTTTCCCAAGGAATTATCACGTGACATCCCAAAGTAAGTTTATGGATGACATTGTTGATGTTCCGTTTCCAAAGGAAGCCCCCTCAAGTCTGTTCCAAAGGATTAATCAACAGTGGAGGAGTATGGTGCACTAATGGTTAACTTGTGCCTCATAGTTCTAAGGTTCAAGGTTTGAATCTCTTGGAGTTCGCATGTGCTTATGGGTACTCGGGTTTTATAATACATTCCAAAAACATGCATGTTATGTTAATTGGAGACCAAATTGTCTTATTATGTGAATGATTGGATGTCGATGTGAATCCTGTGATTAGCTGGGGAAGTCCAGAATGTACCCTACTAAGATTATAATAGTCTGGGATTATTTAAAAGAATAGTACAGTTACATTTTGTTTCGTTTTTACTTTGGTTTTTAAAACTCTTTTTTTTTTTCTTTTTTTTTTTTCTCGAAAATGCTTCCTTTTCGTTTGTTTTTGTTTTAGTATTAGTTTTATATTTATATAAAGGGTATTTCTTGTATGCAATATATATATATAAAAAAAAAAAGCTTAAATAACTTTTTGAATCAAACTTGAAATCTTGCATGAAATTACTTGACAAAGACAAAAGAGACATTTTTTTGTAATTATAGTTTTGTAAACATACATTGTTAGTTGAGCTACTTATATTATTATTCATTTTTATTTTGTTTCAATCATGATTTTTTTCCCCATTTTTAGTCACTATAGCAAATGTAATCCAGAGCCCAGATAGAATTATTATTATGCTTTTGCCTCATCCATTTATCGTCTGATCTTTAAATATCTTCTTCATCTTCGAAACACTTTTGTGTTTCTCCTCAAGGCAACATAAGAAGCTTAGATGCCCGCTAAAAACAGCCCGAGATTCATTTTTAGACTGACAACTTCAACCTCATTTGTACATTTCCGTCGATGCGCTTTCAGAGCTCGTCAACATCCACTGTGCTTGTGTGCCCATGCACGGGCGCTCAGGACAATGGCAGATATTCACTGAAAATGGGGATACAAAGTGCAGATGTGTGCACTGCATGCGGGGACAATATGGGGTGGGAGAGGTGCTGTTGTGCAGTAAGTTACAGAACATCCGAGATGTGGTGGCATTTTGAAATGCTTTAAAAGAGTTGGAGAGACAAAAATAGCGGCAAGTATCATTTTAGCTGGAAAGGTCACTCCTGGCAAGGGTTCCAAACATGCTTCATAAGAGTCTTATATTATGCTCATGCATAATATATAGTCTGGGTTTCTTTCGACGATAATGTTTATATAATATACTAGTGATAGACCGATACGTTTTTTTCAGGGCAGATGCCGATACCGATTATTCGTCGTCAAGGAGGCCGATAACCGACATTTCAAGCCGATATCATTTGCAGTAAAAGAGGAAATAATTGTGTAAAAAAAAAGAAAAAAAAAAGAACCTTTAATTTTAAAACATATAAATAATAGACAGTTTTTGATTAATTAAAAATTTTAACAGAAATTGTAGAAAATGTAGGGAACTTCCAGGGTCATCAGCAATGTGTTAAGCTAAACTCAAAACTAAGCAAGCAAATAAATAAATAACTAAATAGTTTTCTACTGTAAATAAAGTTTTCCAAAATTTCAACATGATTTCTAAATTTATTTGTTTATTATTATTATTATTATTATTATTATTTTTATATAAATTAAAAAGTGTTGGGACTTCCCAGTGTTTGCAGTGAATAAATAAATAAATAATTTTCAAAATTTTTCTACTGTAAATAGTTTTCCAAAATGTCAACATAATTTCAAATTTTTTTTATTATTATTATTTTTAGTGAATTAAAAAGTGTTGGGACTTCCCAGTGTTTGCAGTGAATAAATAAATACATACATACATAAATAAATGTGTTTTCTACAGTAAATAAAGTTTTACAAAATTTCAACATCATTTCTAATTTTTTTTTAATTTAAATTATTTAATGACATAACTTGATTCCAGCTTTATTGCCCCTCAAATTCGTAAAACGGCCGATGCCGATATTGGTCAACAAGTCAAATATCGGCACCGATAATCGGCCCGGCCGATAATCGGTCTATCCCTATAATATACTTGATTCATCACTTGCATGACCATTAGTGTTATCCATTATCCATCTACAAAACAATGGTCTGACTTCTTGATTCGTTTCTCTGCTGTACATGTTGCAAGTCAACTCGCTAGCACCAAATGCAAATGCCGGTGTGTGTACTTCAGTGCTTCAGGGGGCAAAGAGTTGCCATACGAGGTGCAGAGAGCTCAGGAGATTAACAGACTATTTGGACCAAAAGGAAGCCCGGAGGCCTACGATGTGATCTTTGACCTCCACAACACCACGTCCAACATGGGCTGCACTCTCATTCTGGAGAACTCCAAAGACCACTTCAATCTGCAGATGATGAACTACATCAAGGTGCGCTATTTCTTATTATCCATTTGGGAATGATTTTCAAGTAGTGATAGACCGATATGTTTTTTTTTTTTTCAAGGCCGATACCGATACAGATTATTAGTGGTCAAGTTGGCCGATAACCGATATTTCAAGCTGATATTCATTTGCAGTAAAATGGGGGAACCCCCCCCCCCCCCCCCCCCCCCAAAAAAAAAAAAAAAACTTTTTCTTTCAAACTATATTAACAGATTTGCTTAAAAAATATACTGTATACTAAACATTGCAGGGAGCTTTCAGGGGTCATTAGCATGTGTTAAGCTAAATTAAAAAATAATAATAAAAATTAAAAAGTACATAAATAGATCCCTAAAGATTTCTACTGTCAATAAAATTTTCTAAAATTTCAACATAATTTCTTGATTTATTTATTTTATTTATTTATTTTATTGTATTTATTTATATTTATTTCTATATGTATTTCTTTTTTATTTTTTTAAAATTGCCATTATCTATTTATTTATTTTGTTTAATTTATTTATTATTATAATTGATGTATTTTATTTAGAAAAGATTTCTACTGTCAATAAAGTTTTCTAATATTTCAACATAATTTCTTGATTGATTTATATTTTTTAATAAAAAGTGTAGTGAGTTCCTAGTTTTCATAAAGTGCAAATTTAAATAGATCCATAAATGAAAAGTTCCCTGCATGATGCATCTCACTGAGTGACAAATTCATGCGAATGTTGCTCATTTGGGGGTTTTGTTAGGGTTCGTTCCACTCCACTCAATACTCTTCCATGTGCTGAAGAGTTAATATAGTACTAGCTCAAAGTGTTACAAAGAAGCTTTAGTGGGCACTTTCACTTCTCTATAATGCCGTAAACAAACGCACCAGGTTAGTAGTAGCATTAGTTAAGTGCCAAATGATTACTAAGAAAGACAACAGCCTACCAGTGCAAACAAATTTCATATGTTTATATGTGTTGGGCTGTGAGAGGTATCATGATAAGATAGGGGATACAGACTGCCAGAAAATACAAAAAAGAAGAAGTACAATAACAACTTATGTTCTAATTTCTCAATTATTTTGCACTGTACTGTAACTTATTTTTGATGATATTTTTTGTTGTGTTGCAGAAAGCCATGGCTCCCGCCAGTTGTCTCGTTCTACTGAACGAACACCCTCTTTTGAAATATTCCACTTCCCGCTCCGTAGCTAAACATCCCATTGGTGAGTCTCTCAAATGTGAGCATCAATGCACTATTAGAATGGGCAGAAAAAGCTTCATTCTTTGTCATTATTGTTTTAGGCTTGGAGGTGGGTCCTCAGCCTCAAGGGGTTTTGAGGAGTAACATATTTGAAGCTATGAGGGTCATACTGAAACATGCCTTGGACTTCATCGCTTTGTTTAATGAAGGTAAGACAAACCTTGGGCGGCACGGTGGGTGACTGGTTAGCATGACCCGCTTTCAAGTTCAAGAACAAATGTTAGGTCTGCACTTTCAAACTTAGCACCAACAGACGATTAAAAAAATGTTTTTCGATATTTGCAAGGAACACCGAGCATATACTGGGTCAAAATGACCCAACAGCCACAACAACAGACTATAAAAATGGTTAATTTCGAAATAAGTGCAATGAAAACCGTTGATAATAAGCTATAACAATGTTTCTTCTTGTGCTGGTTCTGGAACCGTAAAAATTCCAGGTCAAATTGACCCAAAGTATAATAGTTTTTTATTTATTTATTATTATTATTATTATTATTTTTTTGCTATTGACATTTTCAAATAAACATTAAATGTTTATGTCTATGTTTGGAACATTGTAAATAGCCTGGGTCAGTTTGACCCATTTTAACATTGAAAACTACCAATTTGTAGTTTGTAGTTCTTTCTTCCAATTTATCTGTCAATGTTTTCGGAGCAAATTTTATTATCAAAAGTACTCGTGGTATCCGTACTTGGTTGAGTACTCGTATTGTTATCAGTCTGGGGGGGAGAAAAAAAAAAAAAAAAGTCATATCAAACATCCCTATTTTTAAAAAAAAATTGCAACTGAAGATAAGTGAAAATGCTAGTTTGCCTCTCCTTACAAGCAGTGTGCAAATTAAAAATCCCCTTGAGGGATCATAATCCGCATGATGCATTAATTATAAATAAATAAATAAATAAATAAATACAAATAAGATGTTACCCTACCATGTGAAATCATCACCATTAATTAACCTGACAGCCCGTGAGGCCTTATTTAATGTTTTTTTTTTTTTTTTAATTATTAATCAACCGAGAGGCTCTTATTATATTATGAATATGGTTTGTTGGTTCAGGCATGGAATTCCCATCCTGCACAGTGGAAGTTTTCCGGGTTTCAGAGAGAGTTGACTACCCCAGAGATGCCAATGGAAACATTATTGCCATGGTTCACCCCAATCTACAGGTAAAAGAAAAAAAACAAACATATTATGGTAGAAGAAATGAGAACTTGGTGTTTGTTATGCAAACAGTATAACGTTACATTGCGCAACACTCTCAAGTGACTTCACCCGCCCGGCGTGTTGTGATCGTTTTTGTTTCAGGACTGCGACTGGGAGCCGTTGAACCCGGGTGACCCAATGTTCCAAACGTTTGATGGGAAAACCATCCCCTACCAAGGCACTGGCACCGTTTATCCCACGTTTATTAATGAGGCAGCCTATTACGAAAAACAGCAAGCGTTTGTTACCACTCGACGAGAGACTCTGATGGCAAGCGCCATCAGAAAAGTATAAAAACAAAAACAAAACAAAAAATGGCAGATTTTGATTGAGCCACCACAATAATTTGTAAATATCTTTTGCACTTCTTCACATAACAATAGATGCCATCTTCTGCTCAATGGTTTTAATTTTTTTTTGTGCAATTAGCAGCAAATCAATTTACTATGCAAAGAATGTGGAATCTTTGCAAGGCAAAGACTGCTGTGACAAGTCTTTAATCTGAAAGATTTAGGATAACGTACGGTATATTGTGGTTATTTATAATAGGTATGTAAAAATATACATACTTAAATCCTTTTATGAGATTACATTTTGATCTTAATCATTAAAGACCTGATTAGTTCCTGCTTTATGATTAGTTGTTGTACATTTCCTTTTGATGCTCAGGAAGCGAATTGAGGATCCTAACCTGCAACCTTTGTCCCCAAGCTGTAGTGATTCGTCTTCCTCACGAATATATTTATAACATCCTAGGAGGTAATTTGTGGCCTTTGAAACTACCTGCCTGTAACTCCTGTGGTTGCATCTGTGGTGCTCCTATTGTTGCCTTAAAAAGAGACCTAATTGCACTGCCAAATTGAAGCGGACGTGTGTTGGAATAATAACATACACGTATTTTAATAATAGTATATGCTCCTTTCCCTCTTACACAATGAAAAAAAGTTAATATATGTGTCTATTTTGATATTCATGTACTGTATGTTTGAAGTGTTTTTCCATGTTTTTGTCTTTTATCGTCATCAAAATGTATCCTTGTGGTCTAATTGTCACTCATTCACATAATGTTTAATAGTTATACATTACCACGGTTTATATGATAAACACAGTTCACTGTTCTTTAATTCCTGTTGAAATAGTAAAAAAAAATAAAATAAATAGGTACTGATGCTGTCATTTTCATGTGGTGAATTTGTGTTGATTTTGTTGCAGTATGTACCACCAGCACCCACATGAGGGCGCCACACTACCACAAATTGAAGTGGCCGCAATATGAACTATGGCTAAAGTGCGTAATAGCCATCCAATTTGTTTTGTTTTTTTCTCATTAGGGTCGCCGAGGAGCTGAAACCTGATCGCCAGTAAATCCTAGGCACATATTGGATGTTATGTTTCATAAATTTAACTTAAAAAAAAAAATCCTGCAGAAACGACGAGGAACTGAGAACTATTATCAGAGATCGTGTGGTTCAGACTTCCTGCTTTATAACAGCAGGATTTTATGACTCATCTTTTTAAAATAATAGCCCAAGTTCTTTCTTTCTTTCCTTGCAGGAAACAAAAAAACGAGAAAATTACGGATGTCATATTTATTAATAAATTTATTTTAGAGGTAGAAATCATGTTAAGGATGTCGCCGAAATTAGCAGAGGTGGCCAACAGGAGAGAGAGAGAGAGAGAGAAATTGTCAAAATATGACCCAGACCTTTAATTTTAATGGGTGACGTTGTGAATCAGACCTTCTCTGAGAGACACTTTGGTGATTCACCCTGGCAAGAGAGAGAGAAATACGTAATTGAGCGACCACGAACCATGATTAAAAAAAATGTACTTTTACAAGTAATCGGAATAACTGAACTATCAATGAACAGCAATCGTAGTTTCCCGAACCGTTTTCATTGTTTCAATGACTTAATAACGAAATGTCATTTTCCATAACACAGTAGACTTGATGCTAAGTTGCATTCACGGTAACTGGGACTTTTGGAAACCCAAGTGTATTAGCCCTCCGGATGAAAGAGCAATAAACGACCAGATGATTTTAATTTGTCTAATTTGAGAACGACCCGTATGTATGATTCTGTATTTAACGGTAGTTGATATTTTAAGTGTTTATCGGTATAATGTCGAAATGCACATGTTTGTGTAGTTACTTAAAAATAAAAAAAATCCCATTTGACCAATTTGCTCCTGAAGGCAACACGCTGGATACAGGAAGTGTTGAAACTTTTCGCCTGCAAGCCAAAACTACATCCGCACACAAGGTGCACGCCTTCGTCTGTCATTTGTTTGTGGTACAGGTTTCAAGATGGTTGTAAAGTGGTCATTTTGATAGCGACGGACTGCTGTTTTTACTTAAAAACAAAGAGGACAAATTCGCCACAGACGTTACGTGAGAACACTGCGATAGAGCTGTAACATTTTTGCACAGTAAGGCTGTTTTTTTTTTTATTTGGCCGTGAGCCGCGCGTGAACGACAACAACCATGTGGGAGCAGGAGGAATTTGCGAAACACTGGCGGAATGAATTTCCCGACGGCGAAGTCCCGCAAATGAATTTCAATTCGATAGAGGACATCGAGTCGCAGCTGGAGGCTTCCAAAGTCAACCTGAAGCGGCTGCAGAAGGCTCTGTCGGAGGAGAAATTCAAGGTGATCTACCTGCAGACCACCATGGCGCGACAGAAGAAGAACGACGCGGAAAGTTGCCACGGCAAAGACGTTAACTTCAACGCCGACACTTTCGCGACTCCCAAGAGTGGCAACTTGAGGACGTCTCAGCGACACGGTGATGGGTGCGACGTTAAAAGGGCCCAAGTGTCTGACAAGGGAGGTGGGACGTTCCAGTCGGGCAACGCGGCGAGTAATTCGTTCAGCCGGGAGCGGAGCAGGTTCAGCGGCAAGACGGGCAAGCCCGTCCCCATCCCTGTGCCACCTCGGAAGCCGAGCAACCCGACGCTGAACACTACCGGCGTCCCCCAAACGAGGAATAACGATGACAACAGCGACAAGGAATATGAGGATTTGGAGTTGAACGAGAATTTTGTCAGGAATAACTTGTTGGTACCAAAAGCTGGGGGCAGAGATAACCAGAGGATGCCCAGCATCCATCAGCCGGACACCTTGCGGCCTTTTCGCCTGAGTAGAGACTTGGACTCTGGGGACGACAGTCGGATGTCTCCGCCTTTCCTGCACATCGGACGTGGCTCAGGCTGCAGCACCCCTGACAGGAGAAGTGATGGCTACCTCAGCTCAGAGCATGACGACGACTCATCTGCAGGTACTCTCCCGACAAGTATGCATTTGGGACATGAATTAGTGGCTGTCAGGGATTGACCTTGAAAACAGTCCCATGCACACTGTCTCCGTTGTCTCAGTGGCGGGCCTGCATTTGGTACCTTGGCCTTCAACACAGCTATCATGTAACAATTCTAATATATTCAGTATTGTATAACAACACATAAATGCACCGCATAGCCTACTGGAGCAGTTAAAATGAATCCTTATCTAATAATATGACAAAATCACATAACAATTAAGTATAATACATAAACTTTTTTTTTTTAAATTATAGTAGGTAATTAAAAAAAAAAAGAAGTCAAAATCCGATACATTTACATTTATTATAAATGTTTTAAGGCTCTAAAACCCCTCACCTCACAATTTACACTTCTTGCATTGAGGCATTTACATTTTCTCATATTTCTCTCATTTAAACATTCTCAATTTTCAAACCTTAGTTTTATAAAATAACTCCATTATTGTAAAAAAAAAAAAAAAAAGCGTGTAAAGTTGCACTAAACAAAAGTGAACCGCATTATAGCAAGGGTACACTGTACATTTTAATGCAAAATTAAAATCAATCAATCAATCAATTAACTAAACGATAGATTAATAGATTCTAAAAATATTCAATAGCGACAGCACTACACAGAACATATTATTTCAAAGGAAAAATTTGGGTTGACTTCCTCTGTAAAGAGTTCTGTGTGCCAATTTGAAAGCCGAAAATCCTCTGCAATCCCACCAAAACTTTAAATCACAACTGGGATCATCAAATCAGACCAGGATCAATAAATCCCATTCATAACCACACTCAATGTATGTGAACAACTGAACATGGGGATCCAAGTTACTAGGGGTGTTAAAAAAAATCGATTCGGCAATATATCGCGATACTACAGCACGCAATTCTCGAATCGATTCAATAGGTAGCCGAATCGATTTTTTAATATCCATTTTTGATGGAAAAATATTCAACAAAATGTCTAACTTTCATACCTCAAGCATGGAAGAATGTTATATTAATGGAACATTAAGCCTTAATATTTTATTTCAATGCTGTTTTAACATGAAAAAGGTTACAACCTGTTTGTTAAAAGTTATCAAACGGAAATTTCAGATCAATACATAATGCATTTTCATACAATTCTTACAGTGTACATCAACAAGTTTACTGAATGGTATTTTATAAAATAGAGTAAAAAAAAAAAAATCGCAACAATCGACTTGTAAATTCATATTGGGATTAATCGGTATCGAATCGAATCGTGACCTATGAATCGTGATACGTATTGAATCGTCAGGTACGAGGCAATTCACACCCCTACAAGTTACCATGTAAAAAAACAAAAAACAAAGTGTTTTCTGTTTTAGTGGAGGAGTAGCGAGCGTTGTCCACTATGTATGACACACTTGAATCAAAAGCCCCATTGTATCGCATTTTCCCGATACCCCGTGGCCTGCTTTGAACCCTGACCCCAAAATTGTACTCACCAATGCCCATACTTTGACATTAAAGTCTGTCATGTTTGGCTAATGTGACTGCAGCATCTTTGGAAAATGCTGATATGTAAATATAATGTTTTGTTAATTTTGGACACAGGATGCTTCAGCCTCACTTTTACTTCCTCAAAGAGATTGTCTGCATGACACGAGTCAAGTGCTGCTGACTAGCCAAAGCATGTGAATAGAATTGAGGAAGACTTTTAGAAGCAGACACCGTTTGTTGTGACACATGGATTCCTTTTTTAAATAATGGAGGATCATAAATGAGTTTATAGTAGTCTAGTGTCCTCAGTCGTTTCTGGTTAGTGTTAGAAGTGGTGCGAATGTTTGGAAACAAACAAAGTATGTTAGCTAGATGTTATTGTGGTGTGTGTGGTGGGTGACACTGTTTTTATATCCTTCATCAAGGAGTTTATGTTGGGCACATATTTCCAGGAGTTGAATTCTGTCATCATTCTGGATGCCATTGTTTGTTTCCCATTATTGTAGAAGTCAAGGGAAATAACAGATGGCACAGCTGGTAAACCTATACCACTAATTATTTTTGCGACTTACTGTAAACTGCTTTATCAATCCCATCTTTGTTGCCCAACGCGACATTGTTGCATTCCGCGCTCGCTCTGACATCTGGACTAACCGTTCGAAAGTCTTGGTTGTTGTTGAAGAGGATTGGGCGGCGTGGGAAGTTGTGGAATTAGTCGGAGGCGTTTTTATGGCCTGCGTCCACTTGGCTGTCGTAGCAACAGTCGACGTCTCGCTCACGGTCACCGAGCAACGGCAGCGAGCTCACGCCGGGCAGAATTCTTGTTCACGTTTCCTGGGCCAACCTCATCCATGTAGTCATGTCTACCCCTTTTTTTTGGGTTTCTTATTCACAGCGCAGTGTTGTTTCAAATATGGAGTCATCGTCCAACATCAGTAATCGGCGTGTGAGTAGATAAACGCTTTTGTGAAGCAGAGCGCCGCTAAGAATAATTTACTGTGGTTTGCTCGGAAAGCACTTTGTCAAAAGGATTGTTGACCTGAAAGGACCTTTAACACTACGGCTGGGTATTGCCGCAAACCTCACGATGCGTATCACGATACATATGTACATCAAGATGATAGCGACAATGCACACAATTGAAAACTGATGCTCAAAATCAAACGATACCTTGTGAAAGTTGTGAGACATAAATTTTATTGGGATTTGCCCTTATGTACTTAACATAACTGAAAACAGACAGCATTTTCTTTATTTTTTGCTCATGACAATCACGTCACTGAAAGCCATATTTTGTCGCAAGAGTAAAGAGCGATTGTTGCATGTCACACATTTTTTTCTTCCCCCGGGTCGACACGCTTCTCTTCTCTCGCACAAGCGAAACTTGTTCAGGCTCGTCTTTGACTTTGACTCGAAATGCAACGGGGAACACGGAGAGCAACAGTTTGTGGTGCAAATGGCAGCAGAGACTGTTGGTTTTGAACGCACTTTGTGTCGCGGATTTCGCAAGTTTTGAAAGGGGAAGTCAACCCAAAAATATCCTATAAATAATATGTTCTATGCTATGAGCCTTCACTAGCTTAAACACGGCATTCTGATGAATATCATGTAAAAGTTAACTGTTTTGATACTTGCTGTCGAGAGAAAATGACATCACAGTTTCTCAGGGCTCAGGCAACGACCAATCACGGCTTACCTGTTTTCAAGCTGAGTCCTGAGCGACTGTGATGTCGTTTTCAGTCAACAGCAAGTAGCAAAAATGGCCACCCCCTGAGATGGCGAAGAACAGGTGGATTTTGTTGTTGAATTCAAATTCCACAAACACAATGTTTATCAGAAAGTTAAATTAGTGGAGCTGCATACAACACGTTATTGCAAAGAACATTGTTTGGAGGATTGACTTCCCTTTAAGTTTTGCTTAAAACAATTAATTTCATTCATCAGTGCCAACATTTTCAGTTTTTTTTTTTTTTTAAATTGGTTTTATGTCTTAGAATAAATAATGGTTAACTTATAATTAGTGTTGTTCCGATACCGTTTTTTGGCTCCCGATATCGATACCGAGCTTTGAAGTATCGACCGATACCGATACCGAGCTTTGCAGTATCGACCGATACCGATACCATACCGATACCTTGTTTTTTGTTTTTTTTCCTCAACATGAAAAAGCTGTCCTGCCATTGGTTCAGAGCATTCAAGGGCCAATAGGATATCTTAGATCGGCATGCAGTGAACATGTCACATACCAGTGAATGTCGTGCACGAGCAAGACACAAGATGCTGCATCCAAAATTCTATATTCGTGTTGGAATTAATGGTATCGGCATGTTACTTGTGAGTACTCACCGATACCGCAACTCTGCCGATACCAGTATCGGTATCGGAACAACACTACTTATAATTGTATCAGAGTTTAGAATAAACATTATTTAAACATTTGCGTTAACAGCTATAAAGGGTTAACAATGGCAGGTTGACTTTTTTTTTTTTTTTTTTTTTTTTTTTTTTAACTATGGGGGAAAAAAATGGTTAAAATTGAGAATGACGGTTTGTTAATTTGCTATAGGGGAAAAAGTTCACATTTGTAATAAATTGGAGGTTTACCAGAATAATTTGATTGAACTTTGGTGGTTCCGCAGTATTTATAAAAGCCAGCCACAAATGTCAAACAGAACCGAGCGTGAGTCAGATGACCCCCATCACGGATTAGTTTACAACGCACCTGTGTTTGCGACGCTAAGAAAGTGTGTGCAAGGATGCTCATTGGCTAACCATTAACCAAACAATGCAACTAAAATCTATCCTACGTGCGCATATGACTGTCTAGAATTTACTCTAAAAATGCTTTTTAAGCCAAGCCACGTATCAGTCCATTTAATCCCGTGCTGTGTTTGAGACTTGTGTGGGTGTTGAATCTTATGAATTTTAATTTCTATGCCGTTGCTGTGCAAGAAGGCAGACAGGATGCCTCAGTGGTGACGCAGAGAAATGTGCACTTTTGCAGCATCACTGCTTGCTTAGCAAATGGATGCAGGACAGAGCGTTTGAATGCGGGAAGCGTCGTTCTGCATCAGAGGTGTGAAATGCATGGCTACCACTTTCCATAAAAAAAAAAAAAAAAAAAAAAAAAGCATCATGTCTTGTGTATAGCGTGATGTACTGTCTGACATGTGCTTGCATGTTTTTATCGTTTTGCTATACTGTTGTTGTGAAAAGCCATCTCCAATAATAAACAGCCTTGATTGGCATGTTGAAACAGAATTGTGATCAGAGAGTCGACCAGGTTCTCTTTTAGCACTCAGCTTGATGACACACTGTCCCCCTGTAGCTGGCTGACGTCAGCAGCACCAATCCTTCCCTGCTGGATGTTGGAACTGTGATAAGTACGGCTGCATGATTATGGCCCTTTTTTTTTTTTTTTTTTTTTTTTTTATAAAAATCTGATTTCAAATTTGAATGTTTGTTTGTTTTTATTCTTTTTTTTTATTTTTTTTTTACCCCTTTGTAGAAAAAATATTTACAAAAAGCTAATTACAGTTCAAAACAAGTTTTTCTTTTTGTCCAATCTGAGATTTGTTTTATTTCTTCTGATACCAATACAAGCGTAAATAAGCTATTTTTCCCCCCAGCTTTAAAATGAATCAACTTCCTCAAAAAGTCTAGAAATACAGTGGTGCCTTGACAATTTTAATTTGTTTCGTGACCACAACTCAAAACACAAATTATCTTTACCCATTGGAATGATTGGAAACTACATTAATCCGTTCCAGCCTTCCAGAAAAATAACACAAATTGTGATCATGTGTATTTTAATGATGAAAAATGGCCCTCAATAATATTGTACTTTATACAAATAAACAGTACTGACAATTAACTGCTATAGAATTAAAACTGCCATAGCTTTTGTCATACTGCATTGTTTAAATTGCTTCTTCGGGTGTGTCAGTTCTGGGGGTCAGTTGGATATACTGTTCGTTGAGCCATTGAATCACACTTTCCAGGTAATCTTTGCCTCTCTGCACTTGCCAATGGGTGAAAAGTTTGTAAACTAGCTGTTATTTGTTTGTAGTAGCCATGTTGTAAGTAGTGCAGGTTAGTCGCGACACACTTTGAGCTACTGAAGCTGTGAAAAAGAGGTGGGGGAAAAAAATCAACGAAATAAAAACAGAAATTATTTGATTAAATCAATTAGTAACACAACTCAAATAATAAGCTTAGAAAGTGGCTGATGTGGACTTGTTTTTTTGAAATTTTCTTTTAACAAAGTTAACACTCTTAAAAGTAACTCAGAGAGTCTGTTAGCACCATGCAGGGATGCGGTCTAAGGTCTACGCCTCGGATGACTTGAAGCTTCCAAAGACAATAATATAACATGATTTCCACGCAGCTGCTCACGCTCTCTTTTTACAATCTCGGTTAAACGTGACGTTAGAGTGAAAGAGGGGGCCGAGAGAGTCTTCCTGTTTTCTTCTCAGTTGACTGATTCACTCTCGGTCGCTTCCTTGTCTAACGACCAAACCCTTTTGTGTCACTTCATCCTTTACCAAGTTTAACACTTTCCTGAGGATAGACAGAGGATGTGACGTCAGCCTGTTATAGGTGTATCATATTGATATTTTCCTAATAAAGTAGAAGCTTGTAGTTCGAACACACAATTTTGAAACAGCCGACTGTTTGTGAAAGTATGTTTGTAGGACAAGTTCAACCAGCAGTCATGCATGATGTCATAAGAGGGATGACAGTTGAGCTCAGTGAGAATCTAAAAGAATTCATAAACTAATGTGTTTTGTGGCTTCTTAGTTCTTATTTTGGGACGCTGTTACATCACAGAAGGGTATCACCGACTGCAAAGAGGAACGGCGTGACATAATTGTAAAATTGCCACTTATCACAAATACGGTTGCCACTACTGGGCTATGTTGAGTTTTCAATAATAGATTAGAACAGAATATACTCGCGATGATCACAGTACATCCACACTTCCTGGGAGCTAAATATTGTAGCTTATAAAGGAAACAAAGGTATTATCACAGCCTCGCTCATCGTGTGGGTGTTTCTGGAAGAGCAGCATGTGCGAAAAATAAAGGGACGATTCATGTTGGTGTCAGTCTTTTTGGACAGCGACTTCCACCCATGACATCAATAGAACGTCACACAAGTGATAAAGATCAGTTGGTAGGTGTGATACATATTGGACAGATTGTGCTTTGGCAGTATTTTGTTCTTATGCAAAATTTTGCAAACAAAATAGGTTCGCCAGGTTGTCGAATAAACAGATTTCTTTTAATATGGAAGAGCGCTGAAGAAATTGTTTATTTACGTATAATAACTCATGCTTATCAGATGTTTAGATTCTTGTTCGTCGTCTATCTGGGGATTTCTCGGAATTACTGTGTCATGACGGTAACTTTGGCCAGTGAGGAAAATGTTTTTTTGTGCTGCGTGAATCATCACCTCCATGACAGGAGACTTGGCTTAGACCTTGTAGCTGTCAACTATTATACATGTACATGTACATGATGTTTCCCTCTGACATACCACGCACTTTATCAGTCTTTAAAACCCATGTCTTTTTCAGCTTCACTCTTGTTTAAAAAAGTACACCAGGCGGTACTGGGAAGTAATCAAGTACTCATCACAATGTAAAAAAACAAAAACAAAGAAGAAGAATCTGTGGAGCAGTATAGTCACCTGCTGTTGAGATTGAGCTCTTCAAACAGGGAATGTAGCAAGGTGAAGCAGTGAGTGTAAACAATGATGCAATAGATATTACGCAATAAGATATTCCCCATCCATTGCCTTACTTCTGAACATTGTTTGACATTAGCAGCTACAGGAATATGTGACACGTGTTTTCTTCTGCTTGCCTAAATACCACAAGGTTTTACCTCTTTAAAGGGGAAGTTAAGTTGTATCATAACAAAATTCCAGGTAAAATGACAGTTTGACCTTTTAAGCAAGCCCTTTATTAATTTCTATTAATAGGTTATAATATATGGTTTGCTTTCATCTTGTCCCCTGGTGAAATGTTTTTTTTTTTAACTGTATATACTCCAAATAGTACATTTTGAACTAAGCAAGTTTTTATCCACAAGTAAACAACTAGTCGTTGCATGCCAGAAGATGTTTGCCCTCTGTGTCGTACTGTGAGATAAATGTAGACGAGGGGCAGGGAAAAAAAACAAAACGTGGAGTGTCAGGTCACAGAAGCCCCCCTCTGTGGGTTTTAAGTGTCAGTAGGATCCCATTTTGAAACACAAGCCACTCAGCAGCATTGTTAGTACCATGATAGCATCATATTGACCTCAGGACAACTATGCTATAACATTTCATTATGGATGCTTATTGCTTAGTGCTTACTATACCAAACTTTGACAAATCCTGTTAACATAAAGTTCAACTCAACTAAACTCAACTTTATTTATAAAGCGCTTTAAGAACAGGCGTTGCTGTATACAAAGTGCTGTACATAAACATCAGTTTTGCAGTAAACAAGAACAAAGCAAACATTTTGAAGTGTGAATACAGTTTTTTTTTTTTTTTTAACAAGTAAATACATTATACATCAGTGAGAATCGAATTAATGTTATTTGTAGAATGAGTTATGCAGCAAAATCCAGCCATTTTTTTTATCCATCTCAGGGGGCGGCCATTTTACCACTTGCTGTCGACTGAAGATGACATCACAGTTGCTCAGTGCTCAGGCACCGACCAATCGCAGCTCACCTGTTTTCTGAAGCTGAGCTGTGATTGGTTGTTACTTGAAACCTGAGCAACTGTGATGTCATGTTCACGCGACAGCAAGTGGCAAAATGGCCGCCTTCTGATATTGATAAAAACCTGCAGGATTTTGCTGCTTTGCCATATTCCACGAAAGTAATATTAACCGGAATATCATATTTAGACGAGTGGGGCTATGTAGAACATATTTTTGTCAATCATTTTTTTGGGGGGGGATTGACTCCCCCTTTAAAATCTGCTATCACATATATTTCTTAAAGGTGGTGAGGGGCCAGCAGCTCTGGATTCAATCACTTCACTGACCACCAGTAAAATCTCATCTCCAAATTCACAACCCAAACAAAATTAGTCTACTCTGTACCTGTACTACTAATCTTGATAATCTTTAAAGGAGTGTTTACTGTGCCAAAAGTAATAAGTACAATGCGGGCAATCTTGACGCAAGCCGTGTCTCATGTTATCTTTAGAAGCATACGCCGCGGGCCAGTTAAAAAAAAAAACAAACAAAAAAAAACGGAGGGAAACCTGTTCTTGGTAGGCGAGTGTGGATCAAATTGTGTCACACTCCATTCATATTCAAATCAACTGGCTTTTATATGTCAATCACTCGGGCTGATCAACTAACTAGTGACCTCATTGAGACTACTTTTGTGTGTTGTACTTGCCTGCAGGCTCTTGACAGGCGTTCTCATATTTTGAGAACGGGAGTAAATCTTTTGTGGCTAGAATCTCAGTGTGTATCCAGAAGTTTTTTATTTTATTTTATTTTTTTATCTTCTCTATGATGTAATATGGTCACTACACATAATGTTTTGGCTATGGATGTAAACCTTTATTTATTTATTTATTTATTTATTTATTTATTTATTTTTGGTCTCACAAAACCACTTATTTTAAATCTGACAATGTACTCGCCAGTGATTATGAACTTGTGTTGACAGAAACTAGACACTAGAGTGCAGTAGTCTACTGCATGGACAATGTACACTTCTGTAAGTGGGTAAGTTTATCTCCTGATGGTGTCTTGTTACCCTTTTTGGAAGGGGAAGAAGAAGAAAAAAAAAAAAAACTTTAGTCACACCGCATGCACAATGAGTCAACTGTCACAGTACAACATCATAGTTGGCAGTCTTTCATTAATTGTTTGCTAACTGTTATACACAGTGTGCTTTTAGCAGAGAGGAAGCAGGATATACAGATGCATAGTGTATAAATAACATGAGGTGTTCACACAACATGTGATTCTGCTGCCTATCAAATCATAGCGTGATTTCGATGATTTTAACATTGACCCCGATAGATCAAAAATAATTATGCAAATAATGTGTTTCATAGACTCCCCTCCCCCCACGTAGGCTCCGTTTTTTTTGTTTTTTTTTACTGTCCTCAATTATATAAACAAGCACACTGTTCTCTGACCATAAATTAGAAACTTGTTTAATATATTAAAAAAACAAAACAAAACAAAACCTCTCACACACCTCTGTCTCATAGTGAAGTGCCAGCAGGGTTGTCAGGCATAATTGGACGTTGAGGGACTTGGGGGCTGGTTAGGGCAAATAAGGTGAGGGATCATCTTGTCAGAAGATGCAGCATGCACACACGCAGGCACACAAAATTAGGGACGGGAGCAGCGAATAGAGGTTCTATAATTGTTGGATGAATGACTCTCTTTTGTGTGATCCCACGCTGATAAAAACCTCAAGTGGTAGAGTAACAACATAAAAGAAAGACAAATGACGTATTCCTGCGGTTGCCATCAAAAGCTTCCCAAGGGCCTTTTTGCACTATTTCACTTATTAAGAAAAAAGCAGGTACCAGACAATTAAAAAAAAAAGACCCCCCCCCCCCCCCCCCCCGATGATTGCAGGAACTCTCATTTAACAAGCAGACATTCATCATTGGTGCACTCAGAGCTTTTTAATAATGTATAGTCATTGCTGGTCCCTCCTGCCTCCATCCCTCCCACTGCTAAAACAAAGGGAAACGGATGAAGACCATCCACTAGTCGCCGGTCTCTAAGGAGTGTTTACACTTCCTCACAAAGGCCTCGATAAATACTATATTGATAAAGCTGTGTCCTGTGATCAGACATGAGTTCATTTAATGAAAACAGTAATTGAATTGTCAGTATTAGTCATCTGTTATTTCGCCATAAACAATAATGTGCTAGAGAGTACGTAAAATGGCCGCCATTATCACATATGCTTGAATGTAGCCACGTCATATGTAGAATGTTCCCACGTCCAAGTCAAGTTCCCCATGTCCAAATCACGTTTCCCCACAGCCAAGTCACCCCACGTTCAGTCCAGTCATGGCGACCAGTCCGCTCACGTCCCGTCCGGTCTTCTACTTGTTTATAGTCAATAAAGTTACTCTCATCTCATTCCTGTCTGTCTCCCTGCTTTGCTTTTCCGCCATTGAGTCCATCTCCCCTCATCCACTCGCTCCACATATCGTGACAAACACAAACAGTTTGACAACACATGCGGCCGGGCTATATAACAATAGTCGCCTTATTTATTGGATTTATTTACGTGTTAAATTTTTATGCAGGATAGAAATACAAACTATGCATGAGGTGCATGTGTTTTTGTCCGCTTGTGGTCGCCATCCTCGCGTTCTACATTGCAGTATCTGTAACTTCGAATGAGTTTTGCCTTAAAATTATGAGTGCGGATTCGGTTGTGTTGGCCAATGATAGTGCTGTCTGTTAAGTGGCTAACCATTAGCCAGTCTGCGGGTTGGGTTACGCGGCTTAAGTTGCGGCAGCTCGTGAATGAAATGTGCCGTGCTTGTGATTGTTTTCTTACTGTTTGTTCAATAAAGCAATTTAAAGTGCACTGGCTTGCTGGGTCAATCAATCCTTGACCAATGACCACCCACTCTCAAACTTTGGACATTCTTTGTCTTTTACCGATTCTTGCCTCCTGTGAAAAATAGATCGCCACAAAGTCAAGCGTGACAATTGCACTACTGTATACAAAAAAAAAAAAGAACTCTATGCATTTGGGATGAGGTGGTGCGCTAACATGCTATGCTAGGCTAACACATAGCAGTAACTATGCCAGCACCAATGTATTGTGCTCCAGTTAAACCCTGTGGGGTGTCCATCACATATTTTGTTTTTGTTTCAGACCAATTTGCAATACTCGTGGTTTGTATCTCGGTCTCATAGGTGGGCTCAAATGTACTAGAATTCCTTCTTTCTTTCTTTCTATTTTGCTCCTGCTCCAATTCATGAAGCATTTTTTCAAAGCCTTTCACGTGCATAGAAAAAAAAAATTGTTTTGCACCTCCACCATCTCTCACCCGCTCACATCAACGAACAAGTCAGTTACACTGGAAAACCTTTGAAGAGTTGAGTGGGGGATGGAGAGCTTATGTAAAACAGGGATTTTTACATTTTAGTCTCATATCGCAGTTGGTATTCCAAGTAGGAGCAGGTGGGGCAAATGTGGGGTGGTGACTGGAAAATTAGCGCTATTAACAGGACACCCCTCAGCCCCGAGGGGGAAGAGTTGGAAATATTGGGGAAGCATCGGACGGATGGGCGGATGCGCTTTGGGTTGGTGCCGTGGGGTGCGGGGAATATGTAGGTGGGTGGATGGCGCTTTGATTGGCTGGTGCGCTGCTGTGTGGCCTAATTACACACGCGAGTATACACTTCTCTCTGTAGCCCCCATGATGGTTATCTATTAAATTGTCCTGCTAAAAAAACAGCGGGTTGTACATATTGTTTTACTGACTCTAATTGAAAAACAAATGATTATCTATTTATTTAATTTGACTGCTTCATTGTAATGTAGTGTGCATCGAATGTTTCAATATGCTGCAAATGTGTATATAGTGTCGTTCAAGGCTTATTTCTTTGACCTTTTCAGAAAGGTGTGTGTGAATAATCATATTTCCTAAGGGAGTTTGTGCTTTTTGATTTGGGGGGTTAAATGCAATCCCGTTCGCTCCCGGCTGTTTTGCTGGATTTTGACTGATTTTGTTGAGAGGCTGCATCAAAGCCTTCTGTATGCTCTAGCATAAAAAAAACAAACAAACAAAAAAAAAACGTATAAATACGTCTTTGGGACAGTTAAAACATTAAAAAAAACGTCTTTACACTTTATTGGGAGCAAATGAGTTACAAACGATTGCCGTCAATTACACGCAGATTTTCGCTATTTGTGTGCCTGCCCTAAATTACGGAGCTCATCATATTGTTACAAAAATAATACAAATGCAAATGGAACGCGGCAACACTGAGTTCTAGACGTGTTAAGTCACATGCTTTGCATATATATTGTTCCCAGAATGCATTGCGTGGCGCAATTAATGAATGTTATAAGGACGCTAATCCTTGTCATATCTATTTGTGTTACCAGTAATTGAATTTGTGTCGTATTTAACACGTTTGTCAGTCTGTGATAAAAAAAAATGAAATAAAATAAATAATAATAATATTAATTAAACAAACCGTAACTTTAAGTTGTCAGCAATGTTTTTTTGTGTTTTTTTTTTAACTTTACAAAATCATCTCGTGGGCCGGATTAAACCCCTTTGCGGGCCTAATCCGGCCCGCGGGCCTTATGTTTGACACCCCCCGGTCTAGATCTTACCTCAGCACTTTATCAAGCTGCTACCACTCTGCCTGCATGCGCACACAGAGCAAAAGTGGGGAAGTGGTGCTGAATGTTGACCTTTCTACATGGAATTAAACATTATTCCCTCTTTCATTGTGTTACAAAGAGCCAGTCAGGGTTTATCTGCAGCCAGGCAGTTGCACTTGTGTACATTATGAGAGTCAGTTTATCGTCCCAGATTTAAGACAAAGGATGTGTATAGTAGGTAAATGTATTTTTGATGAAGCGCCTCTGCTGTTTCCTTCTTCGCTTGGGTGGCTTTTCACTTTGTGTAAATCTGCGTGTGTATTCTTCATAAACCATACTAATGTTTTTTTTTTTTTTTCCCCTCTTCATTATTATACACAAATGTGTATTCCAAATGCCTTGGCAGAGATACATTAACACGCCACTGCGTGTGTTTTCTCCAGCTGGCTCACACGAGCAGACAAAAGAGCGATGCTCGGGGGCCCGCTGCTGGTTGAGGTGGGGCTGCCCAGGGAGGGGGGGGGTCCTCTTGTCATCCTTTGTGTCCTAATTGAAGTTTTAAGAGGAGGTCGACGGGGGGAGGATGGCTGGTTGTGCGACCCGGCAGGGGTTTGAAGTGAGGCTTTCATATTCACGTTGGATGTTTGTCAAAATAAAACGTGGAATCGGGTTCGGTCGAACGGGGGCTTAAACATTTGATTGAGCTCTTAATCGTGTATTTTATGAATTCAGGACAGGTTCATAAAGTACAATGCAAAGCAATAATGGAAATGTGTAGTTATAGCCTACCAAGCAGTACAGATTTTGGACTAATCGTCTCTTTTTAGGACCCAAATGTTCTTTTTTGTTTGTTTTTTTGTAACCCAAAGATTGGATGATAGAAATTTATCACTACCAGGAAGTGATACTTTTTGAGAGATAACATAACAAGCAACCACTGCAACAGTCGACAGAACTTTTGCTTCATTTTTTGGCAGTGTCGCCAACTTTGTAATGTGCATTATTGTCAAATGCAGGACTAGAGTGAGACCATATAAAACAATTAATCTTTTTTTTTTCCTCTTAAAAACTTCCTCTTGATGGTTTTTTGCTACCGATTCCCATACCGATTATCCATGAGTGTGATCAGCTGATACCAATCACATGGATTAGAAGCATATTTTCCAATTTTAGAGCTGATCACTGACAATTTTTTCTAAATAATCAATTAATCTCTAAAAAAAAAAAAAATATTTCTCCCAGGACATTATTTGAAGTTCACAGTACAGAAAATACACAAACAGGATTCTTTTACCTGTTTGGGCTTTAACAAGATGTGCGAAGGAAAGGGGGAGGGGCCACTACACTGCACACAGGCTGGTCTCTAGTTGGTTGTAGGCTGCAAAGATGAGCTGCAGGTGTTTCTTTTTTTTGTGATCGATAAGTCAATCACATACGTTTCCACTGAAATTGGACGATCACGATCTGTGGCCAATAGATCGGAGCGCCAATGGTCTCAGGTATAAAGGATTATGCAAAAAAACAAACCAAATTTCAATGGAAATTTGTTGACACATTGATGAAGATCTGGATAAAGGTGCAATTATCGAACTTTGAATTGTCACTGTTTGAAAACCATCAGTTTTCCCCTCTTCCATCATCATTTTGTGTGTGTAAAATACTCCTGGAAATTCGGGATGTAACTATAATGGCGATATTGTGATATTGAAAACTGCCACAATATCGTCGTCGTCATGTTCACGATATTTAAAAGCTGCACATCTGGTAAAAAAGTCGGGTTGATTTCCATTTTTGCAGTTCTAGCACAGTCTGGTGGCTAGTTTTTTTAGTGCAGTTTAATTTTCATTAGGGATTTTTTGGCTCTTCTATGTTTAAAATGGACACTAATTGTCAGATGAAGTATGAAATATGCTTGTGAAGCGCGTCAATATGTGGAGAAACTCAATGTGTGCTTGCATTAGGTGAGTAAGTGCCTCAATATAAGCGTTATTCAAAATTGGAGGTTGTTTATGTATTGCTATTATGTACAAAAGCACAATATTGTGCTTTTTTTTTAGTATGAGCTTATTTTTTTTTACAATGTTTTGACCTTTTTTTTTTAAATATCGCCAACCTCCCCGCAATATCGTGATAATCATCGTATCGTTCGTGAGCTTCATATCGTGATATCGAATCGTGATATCTGGATATTGTCACATCCCTACTAGAAATGTACATTTACTGCTATTTTTAAGCCAACTGAATTTCCAAAAATTCTAAGTGAAAAGCAACCATTCATGTAAAAACCGAAATAGAAACAAAACCTGCAGGTTTGTACAGATGAGAGAAAGCACTGAATGCATCACGTCTGAATAGCGTCTACTTGAAGATGGAGTGCGAGAGAGAGAGAGAGAGAGAGAGAGAGAGAGAGAGTAAGAGGTGGATGGGAGAGCGAGCACGCCGTAGAGAGAGAGAGGGAGTGCTTCTCCCTTCCCCTAGCAACGGTCGGCTTTGGTCGTTTCCAGCCTGTTGTTTTCGCTCCGCTGTCTCTTGGCTATACGCACGCACACTCGCTCGCTCGCTCGCTCGCTCGTCTGCCTTGTTGGACCCCAGGGTGCCTCTTTGACATTTCATCCAAATTCCTCTCTGAGCTCCTTTGCTCCGAGATGAAAGCTTTATCGCAAGGATAAGATCGGGAAGGGGAACGGCGAATAGCCGCAACTTAAAGCGAGGGCGGACGAAGCGGGAGAATAGCCGAGTGACTGACCGGGCGAAGGAAGGTAGAGAAACGGAGGGATGGAGCCCCTTAGTGCTCATGGCCTGCCTCGACTCTCCTGGATTGACACCCTGTATAGCAGTAGGTACCTGTCTGTTCACGCCTCAATGCATCACTTCCCATTTGCCTTGCCGTGTTTTTCCTTCTCCGTCGTCTGCACTGCTCGTTTGTAATGACAACACAGCTACGTCCACTCCGCACAGTGGGAGCGGAGCACTTTTCTCAGGACTTCCAATTAGCGTGCATTACTGTAGTTGTCCATAACGACCCCGTTGACTCGCCTGCCCCCGTTCCCGTCGTCGTCGGATTCCTGCTGGCGTTTTGCTCGCAAAAAGCAAAGCACAGGCTGTTCTGATGTTGAATTTTTAATCCAGTCTTAGTGATCTGCTGTTTGTTGTTCAGTGTACTTGGCCCGCTTAGCGTTTTTCACTTCGTCATCAGGAGTGACCACTAATTCAGTCACTTTCCTTCCGGATTTAGCTAGAATAAGTTTCGAGTGAACTGTTGAATAACTTGAGGATCGTCACTGTTAATATCAATGTTGGATGTTACTAGGGGTGTGCCAAAAAAACGATTCATAAAAGAATCGAGAGATTCTCATTTATGAATCGAATCGAATCATTATTAATATCCAAAAATCAATTTTATTTAAATTAGAAATGAAGAAGAAGGGGAAAAGGCAGTTGTAGCCCACATGCTGTTTTTGTGGAAAAAGGCACTTACAATACAAAAATAATAAATGTTTAAACAAAAAAAAACAAAAAAAAAGACACTTTAATGTCTCTATTTGTCATTTTGTCTTGCAAAGCAGACTGGAGTAGCTCATGACAATGTTGTGCATATCTGTAAATTGAAGCAGAAATCATTTGTCAATCAGATCATTTTGAAACGAAAATCGTTTCTGAATCGAATCGTAGACCCAAAAATCGTAATCGAATCGAATCGTGAGACAGTCAAAGATTCCCAGCCCTAGATGTTACGTATTTTTCCAATTGTAATTCACATTCCCTCCCAACCCCCCAAAATGTATTTGACTAAAACCGAGACCAAGAAAAGTATTAAAAAATAAATAAATAAATAAAATAAAATGTTGAACTTAGTCCAAAAAATACATTATTTGTATTGTGACTCTGATACTGCTCCGATGCGATAGTATTGTAACTTCCAGCGAAGATTTGACTGAATTACCTTGATGAAAGGCGGAGGAATCTTAACCAGTTTTTACTTCTATGGTTCTGAAGTCCTGTTTCGTTGTCACGGTGGACGTCTTTGTGCATGTAGCTCAAGTTCCCGTAGCTATTGTCATATAATTTGGCATGCAAATGAGTTGAAATTTGAATCAATAACACCTCTGCAAATTGCAGACAAGTTTTCCACTCGTTATGCCTCAGAAATAATTGCAATCAATTCTACTCTTAATTGATTAGTTGATCGTTATGGGCCATCCCTAATGACAATAAATCATGATATAAATAGAGGTTGTATGCCTTATGCAATTTCACGGACGCAATGAGATTCCTGCTTCCAGCCTTTATGCTAAAATATGCAAATTTTGAGCAGATTCATTTTTCGCTTGTGACAATGGTATTAATCATTTCTTTGTTTATAAATGGATATGCATAATGATTATAAGTACTGATTGTGAAGTAGACCGTGTGTGTCTAACGCTGAAGCAAAGTTCTCAATTTTGCAGATATTCGCGAAAAATCATTAACCATTTTAAGTGAATATTTCATTGCCCCTCTCATTAGCGAGCTCTTCCATTTGTGTGCTTTTAGAAATAGAGTATGTCAAGTTAATAACTGCATTTTTCATCAATAGGGATTGATGCATTTCGTTGTTGTACTATTTTGATACGTTGGTGTTTAATTTCCCTAAAAAAACAACAACACTGAAGTTAATCCAGGTTTAACTTCAGTGCTTTTTTTTTTTTTTTTTTTTTTTTTTTTTGAGGGAGAAGGGGCACAGTTCTTTAATGCACCTGTCATTTCAAATTGACTTTTTTTACAATGCGCACGTCCTTAATCACATACATGTGCCTCCTTTTTGACTTTTCTACTGAGCAGCATTTGAAAACTACCCCACTGGCTTTTAGCATCTCAAGGCTACACTTAAAAGGCTTCTTGTGTTCTGTTATGCTGTCCCTCAATCACTATGTGGAATATGACTCCAGTGTGGTTGTAAATGGGATGTACCAGTAAGACACTTCCTGAAACAAAACGTATGGACTGAAGATGGGTCTGTTGTAGATTTCCTGCCCTGAGACGAAAGTTTTACGCTAATGGCTCAATCTTAAACTGTGACCGCACGTGCTTCGTTAAGTGATCTGTTAATTATTTTCATTCAACTATATGTGTGGTATTAACAGCATTCCTGAACAACATGCCAGATTCATTTTCTTCACCAGTAAACGCTATACTTATGTATTTGAATAAAAACAACAACATATTTTTCAATAAAGAATGGTTGCGCATCGGAAAGTGGTGGGGTTCAGTACCTCCAACATGGTTAACTCATTCACTCGCCGCCATTTTCACATTTCGCAATCCCGTTCGCTCCCGGCTGTATTACTGGATTTTGACTGATTTTGCAAGGCCCACAGAATATTGTGTTCAATTGCTATAAAAGCATGGAACCTACCAAAAGAAAGATTAAAGTCTCTTCTTTCATCAAGAAAAAAGTATGTTTCTATCTGTTACCGTTTTGCAGCAGTTAGCATTAGAAGAGAGCTAAGTTTCATCAGTTTTCACAAATCTATTTAAAATTGTAATTGAGCTTTTTTTCTACATGGCCCTGGTTGATCTCCTTTGCTCTGCTGCCATCTGCTGGCCGTTTGTGTAATAACTACCATTTCTGCAACCGTTCTTTGCAGTTGAGAGGCTGCATCGAAGCCTTCTGTATGCTCTAGCATAAAAAACAAACAAACAAAAAAACGTATAAATACGTCTTTGGGGCACTTAGAACATTAATAAAAAACGTATGTATACGTCATTGGGAGTAAATGAGTTAAGATGTTCTCTCCTTTACCTCATTCATAGCAAACTTTACCTCCCAGTTATTTTATTGTACTCCCCATGCTACAGCGACACCACTATTTGTCAGAGGCTGTCAAACCTCTATTCCTGTCAGCAGCCCATCAAATGTGATAAACGCAGCCAACTTCCCCTGCTGCTCCTGGCTGACTTTGACCCAGTCCTAGTTCTGTCTAGTAGTGTTTAATGTTGGCAGTTTTTTTTGTTTTTTTTTGGCCGTCACGTGACCTGCGACTGCAAACAGCGCCACAGAAGGGATTCTGAATAGCATCCCAGCAGAGCAAATACAGACAGACAAATCACATTTATTGCGCCATACAAAATCAATTTGGGGACGAAACACTCGCATCTGCCAGTCAGTTCATGCATCACTCTTTTTTTCTTTTTTTTTTCTTTTTTAGCAGCCCACGGCTTGACGGTAACGCCGTTCCGTGCCAATAATCTGGTTTGATAGCGTTACCGAACATAAAACGTATAAACATAACAATCCAACCACTTTCAAGTATCATATCAATCTTCAAAACAAATTCAAATTAGAGTTGATATCAGTTTATGGTCCTGAAGTTGGATACTTAATGTGCTAATTTCCAAGCTGAAACTTGGTATACCGTGTAATTTAACCCATACCATGATGTGACTAGATTAGTTTTTGCAGGTTTGTCTTCTCACCCAATAAGCACCTCCATTATCCTGATCAATAAATGAAGCAAATTATCTGTGTGGTAGCTATAGAAACAGATAATCAAGTTGTGCACACACGGTGTGCGATGGAGTATTTTTTTTTTTTTTTTTTTTTTTTGTCAGCCCAAAGCAGAGTTATGTAATAGCGTAATCTGTACTGCCGCTACCATGCAAAGCTTTTCTGCTTTGTCTTGAAGCATCTTCCTTCCTCCCATTGGACCTGTAAGAGGTTCGTGCTTATATAATCCACTTTCTGTCTAATTTTCCTCAGCATTTTTTTTAAATTTTTTTATACATTGTGGAAAATGCTCAATATATGAGGTGTTTTGTGTAATCTCGCCACTCACCGACCAAGAAAAGCATGGTGGCCCGCCATGTTTATAAAGCACCGGGGGAAACCCTGCAGTTCTGATATGGGATCTCATGAGATTAGTGCAGGTCTACCGAATGAGTGCAAAGTGTCACTAACGTTGAGACAGCAGCCGCATTAAAATACACGGCGGTCGCCCGGAGGAGAGCGAGTCCAGTTGAAAAGAGTGAGGGACAGATGATCTCCATCTCTTCTCTGGGAAGCAGGGAAAGCGGTAATTAGAGGGAAAATTATATCATATTCAACTTATAAAAAGAAACAGGATCAAAAATTAGAAAAATACCTGGAAGATAAAATTAAACAACTAACGGATGAATATGTATTAAACCCAAATAATCAAATATGGATAGAACTACAGAATATAAAAATACAGTTAGATAACATGTTATCTAAAAAGACAGAGTTTATAATACAACAGTTGAGATATAATAATTTTGAACATAATAATAAATCAGGTAAATTCCTGGCAAATCAACTTCAACGGAATCGGGAAAAATCTCTTATAACGGCTATTAAAGATATAAATGGTGAATGCACACAATCACCAGAAGAAATTAACCATATTTTTTATAACTATTATCGAAATCTATACACAGAAATTAATAGACCTAACCCTGAATATATTGAGGAATTCCTAAACAGCTTAAATATACCTCAGTTATCTATTGAACATAAAGATATTCTCGATACCCCGCTTACTATAGATGAGTTGTATCGTGCTTTAGACAGTATGCCTAATGGCAGAGCACCTGGTCCAGACGGCTTTCCGGCTATATTTTTTAAACATTTCTGGTTAATGTTTGCTCCATTATTTCTAAGAGTAGTAACTGAAATTAAAAGTAAAGGTGATATACGTCAAGATATGAATATAGCAGCAATTAAACTTTTATTAAAGCCAGAAAAAGACCCTACCCTCCCGTCAAGTTACCGACCGATATCACTAATTAATACCGATATTAAAATTATCGCTAAGGCCTTGGCATCTCGATTAGAGACGGTAATCTCGACAATTATTCATAGTGATCAAACAGGTTTTATTAAAGGTCGTCATTCTACTAATAATATTAGGAGACTCTTTAACTTGATTAGTATGTCACAGCGGCATGATAAAAAGGCAGTTGTTATTTCGCTGGATGCAGAAAAAGCATTCGATAAAGTTAACTGGTCCTTCCTCTTTGCTGTCTTAAATAAATTCGGCTTCGGGGAGTCATTCATTCAATGGGTCTCAATATTATATGATTCTCCTAAAGCTACAGTTACTACTAATGGGATTACATCACAGAGTTTTACTTTACAAAGGGGAACAAGACAAGGGTGCCCAATTTCTCCTTTATTATTTGCTATATTTATTGAGCCGCTTGCATTAGCTATACGTCAGGATAGACGGATCCAAGGAATCCACTCCGGGACAATAGAACATAAAATTAATCTATATGCCGATGATATATTACTCTATTTAGAAGAACCTGCTATTTCGCTAGGGGAAGCATTTAAATTAATAACTAAATTCTCTCACTTATCAGATTACTCTATTAACTGGACAAAATCAACATTATTACCTATTACAGAAAATTCATGGAATCCTACAAGTCAGGATCCACACTACTCCTTTCCTACAGGTAATTTAAAATACTTAGGTGTTAAAATTTCACCTAAGTTAACTGAATTAACTTCTTTAAATTTTTCACCATTATTGGATAGTATCCGTAGTGACCTGGAACGCTGGAATAATCTTCCGATCTCTTTAATAGGACGGATAGCTACTATAAAAATGAAAGTTTTACCAAAGATTAATTATTTATTTTCAATTATTCCATTTAAACCTACGTCTAACTGGTTCCAATCGCTGGACTCTGCTATCATAAAATTCTATTGGAATAAAAAAAAAGCCAAAATTAGTCTATCTACTCTTCAGGAAAGTAAATCTAAAGGAGGTTTAGAGGCACCAAACTTTATGTACTATTATCTAGCTAATCAACTACAATATCTTGTGCTATGGACACAACCCAACAGAGATACTAACTGTTGGTTGGAATTGGAGCAGAAGGATTGTAATAATCTTAGACTGTCAGATTTACTCTTTATTACAAAATCAATAAGACGACATAATTGTTTTAAAAACCCAATGATAGCCGCCACCCTGACTGCCTGGTGGAAGGCATTAGAAATTACAAACTCCCAATTGGCGCCCTGTGGGCTCTCTCCCATTTGGCATAACCCCGACTTTCAACTTAATAATCAGTCGTTCCATTTAAGCCTATGGGAGCAGAAAGGAATTACACACCTTCATCATCTTTTCTCAGATAATAAGTTTATATCATATACAAACTTGGTCCAGAAATATGAAATAAAAAAGGGAAATTTCTTACATTATCTGCAAGTTAAAAATATGGTTAAGAAACAAATCCCAACACTTCAAGATACGCTCCAACTGCCTGTCTTAGCTAAAGATATTATAAAGCTTTCTCCAACAACAATAAAGAAAATATCAAAAATATATAAGTTATTTTTATACACAAATAAAACGTATTTACCGACTTTAAAATGGGAAAAAGACTTGTCTATAGTTCCGGAACCAGACTTTTGGACCCAAATCTGTGAAAATGTATTTAAAATGACCAAACAGACAAATTTGCAACTTATCCAATATAAGATACTTCATAGAACATATATTACACAATATATGATGAAAAAAATGGGACTCTCTGACTCCGACATTTGTCTCCAGTGCTCACAAAACACTGCCGATACTTATCTTCATGCTTTATGGTCATGTACTCCAGTGCTGCATTTCTGGACTAAAATCTTGGAAAAGCTCGCTGATATATTAAACTGTAGGCTTCCTTTATCTCCAAGACTGTGTTTACTAGGTGACTTAACAATAACTGAGCGACCATGTAAACAATCTCAATCTATATTTATAGCCCTTACTATTGCTAAAAAAATAATCCTTGTCAATTGGAAAAATAAACAATCTCTAAATATCGACCACTGGTTAAACTTACTAATAAATTATATCTCAATGGAAAAAATCTCTGCCTTAAATAAAAATCAAGTATCAAGATTTAAACAAATATGGTCTATGTACATAGAATATTTTAATCTCAATTTGGCAACTTAATCCTGCCAAGATTCTGCCTGTTAACGAGAGCCACCACATCGTTACAACTTCTGTTTTCGCTGCTCCTGTATTTGGTATTTTGTATCTGATTGTTTTTATTTTTATATAGTCAGGAACCTAGTTGCTGCTAGTGGGCTCGAGCATACCACACTATACGACACTATACTCAATAACTCCTTAAGATCTATTTCTAGTGGGCACTAAGCATCAACACTTGGTGTTACTGCATGCTAATTAGTCAATTTTCTTGACGCCGTCCCCTGTGGTCGGGCGGGGGTGGTTCTGCCCCCCCCCCCCCCCCCCCCCGTTGTCTGCTCGGTGGCGGTTGCGTCTTGGCCGCTCCCTGGGCCCCCTGTGGGGTGCGGTGTTGGGGTGCTTCCCCTGGTGCCCGGGGCGGTGCCGTCCCGGCGCGGTCCGCTGCTCCGTGCCCGGCGGCGCGGTTCGGGGTGGGTGGGCCTCCGGTGTGCCCCGTGGTTCCCTCTCCCCTCCCCCTTCCTCCCCCCCGTCGCCTCTCCCTCCTCGCCTCCTCCCGCCCATCCTCCTCTGCCTCCCGGTCCCTTTTCCCTTGTCGCCCTCCCTCCTCCTCTCCCCCCCCGCCTCCTGCCCTGCAGCCGCCCTTTCGCCTTCTTGTCGTCTTCTCCCCGCTTCCCCCGCCCCCCCCCCCCCTTCCCTGTCTGCCCTGCGGCCCCTCCCCCTCCCTCTCCCTGGGCCTGGGGCTCCCTCCCCGGCCCGGGCGTCGGGCTCCGGGGGCCGGGCGAGGGTTTGGGGCCTGCCCCGCTCCGGTATAACTCCTGGTGCCCCGGGCGGGCCCCGGTGGCTGGTGGGCTGTCCGGTAGCCCTGCTGCGCTGGCTGTCCGCCCATTGTGGTGCCGGGTGGATGAGGTGGGGGGCGGCGGGGGGTGGGGGTGCTGGGGGGCGGGCGTGCCACCTACACCCGCCGGGTTGGGTGAGGCCCCGCTGGTCGCTCCTCTTACTCACTTCACTAGCTTGCACTATACACTTTGTAAATATACACATAGGGCACACAACACATTTCTTGGTGGGGTGGGGAAGGGTGGAAACACCGTCTTCACCCTTCAACTCCCCTCCAATTTTAATGCACCTCACGTCCAAGGGGAGGGGTGAGTTGGGGCGGGGAGCCATCAGAGGGGATGGACTGCAGTGCCTGGCAGCGCTGTGGTCCCCCCCATTTGTGTCCCTGCCCCACCACTTTGTCCCTCCATTCCCTTTTTTAATGCACCACACATATACATATTCATTTTTTGGGGGGGGATACGGGTGTGTCGGAGTAGGGGAAATTTTTTCCCTCTGCTCCGACTCACCTGCTCCCAATTTTAATGCACCACACGCACACACTTGTATATACACTGGGTGGGGCCACATTCACGGTGTAAGGGTAGAGCTCGCCAGTCGGCGAGCTGGCGGACTCAGTAACAGGGTTAGGTGTCACTTGTACTCTGGCGTGACGACCGGGGCCTCTCCCCACCGGGCTCGGTGTTCTGGTGTCCCGCCTTCTCCCCTGGTGCTTCCTCCTCTGCTTCCCCCCTCCCGCCGCGGTGCAAATCTCGCGCGGCTGGAGGTGGGGTGGGCACATCTTCCCTCTCTGCGCTGCTGCCCGGTGCCGGTTTCCGGGGGGGGGTGGGGGGTTCTCGCGGGGGGCCGGGTTCGCGGGGGGGGGGGTGGCGGCCGTCGGGGGGGGGCGGCTTGTTTGGGGGGGGGGTGGAGGTATGGGTGGGTGGGGGGTTGGGTGCTGGGGGTCGGGGTGTGTTCGGGGGTTTGGGGGTCGGGGGTGGTGGGGCCTGGGTCGTGGTGGATGGCGGGTTTGGGTGGGGTGCGGGGGGGTCGTGGGGGGATGGGGGCTGGGGACCGGTGGGGCGCTGTGGGGGCCCGCTGGGCCTCGTTCTGCGGCCTTGGGCTCGGGGGTGTGGGCCGGGGCTGGGGCGGGGGTGTTCCGGGTATCTGGGTCGGCTCGCTGACCGGTGTCCGCTCGGGTGGCTTGGGGGTGGCCTTGGTGCTGCCGCGGCCTGGGGATTCCGGGGGGGGTGGGGGGGGGGGGGGGTGCTCGCTTTGCTGGACCGCGGTTGACGGCTTCTCTCTTTGGTGGTGGTCCTTATGCATGCCAGATCCGTCGCACCAGCATCTACTGAAACTCAACAGAAGTACCCTCTCCCTCCCACAGCCCCTTGAATCAGTTGGTGCTGGTGTCTGTGGTTCTCACTTTTCTTTATCTATCCTTCCCTCCTTCCTCTCTTTAGTTTTTCCTCTGGTCACTTGAGATCTTAATTTATTAGAAGTATGAGGTTTCTGGGGTTGGCATAAGACTCCGGTTTTGTAACCACGCAGGAGGGGTCTTGTTGGTGCTGGACTTCACTTTGATGGATTGGATGTACTGGCTTCTATTGATCTCACTCTGCCTTATCGATCCTTCCCTCCTTCCTCTCTTTAGTTTTTCCTCTGGGCTCTTGAGATCTCGCTAAATTTGCTGGAATTTAGAGGCTTCCGGGGTTGGCGTAAGACTTTGATTTTGTAATCATGGGGAAGGCAGGAAGTGTTTGGTCGGTGCTGGATGTCACTTTGATTTACCTTTCTTTTCTCTTTATTTCTTTTTTTTCTGACCTTTTCTCTGGTCTCCTGACCATTTAAATCTCACGACTCTGGCAAGATTCTGAAGTACCTGGTTAAGGCGAAGGGTAATGGGATATTTATAAGGTTTTAGGTGAATGAATGAGTATAAATTTATACGTATTTGCACGCACGCACGCAAACGCACGCAAACGCACACACGCAAACGCACGCACGCACGCAAACGCACGCACGCAAACGCACGCACACATACACACACACACAAAAAAAAAAAAAAAAAAAAAAAAAAAAAAAAAAAAAAAAAAAAAAAAAAAAAAGGAAAAGAGCAATGATGACAAGACGTTGAATCGGTAAGACTACCGAATGAACAATTCTGAGCTCTTCAAAGAAAAAAAAAAAAAAATAAAAAAAAAAAAAAAAGAAAAAAAAAAAAAAAAAAAAAAAAAAAAAAAAAAAAAAAAAAAAAAGAATATTGTGTTCAATTGCTATAAAAGCATGGAACCTACCAAAAGAAAGATTAAAGTCTCTTCTTTCATCAAGAAAAAAGTATGTTTCTATCTGTTACCGTTTTGCAGCAGTTAGCATTAGAAGAGAGCTAAGTTTCATCAGTTTTCACAAATCTATTTAAAATTGTAATTGAGCTTTTTTTCTACATGGCCCTGGTTGATCTCCTTTGCTCTGCTGCCATCTGCTGGCCGTTTGTGTAATAACTACCATTTCTGCAACCGTTCTTTGCAGTTGAGAGGCTGCATCGAAGCCTTCTGTATGCTCTAGCATAAAAAACAAACAAACAAAAAAACGTATAAATACGTCTTTGGGGCACTTAGAACATTAATAAAAAACGTATGTATACGTCATTGGGAGTAAATGAGTTAAGATGTTCTCTCCTTTACCTCATTCATAGCAAACTTTACCTCCCAGTTATTTTATTGTACTCCCCATGCTACAGCGACACCACTATTTGTCAGAGGCTGTCAAACCTCTATTCCTGTCAGCAGCCCATCAAATGTGATAAACGCAGCCAACTTCCCCTGCTGCTCCTGGCTGACTTTGACCCAGTCCTAGTTCTGTCTAGTAGTGTTTAATGTTGGCAGTTTTTTTTGTTTTTTTTTGGCCGTCACGTGACCTGCGACTGCAAACAGCGCCACAGAAGGGATTCTGAATAGCATCCCAGCAGAGCAAATACAGACAGACAAATCACATTTATTGCGCCATACAAAATCAATTTGGGGACGAAACACTCGCATCTGCCAGTCAGTTCATGCATCACTCTTTTTTTCTTTTTTTTTTCTTTTTTAGCAGCCCACGGCTTGACGGTAACGCCGTTCCGTGCCAATAATCTGGTTTGATAGCGTTACCGAACATAAAACGTATAAACATAACAATCCAACCACTTTCAAGTATCATATCAATCTTCAAAACAAATTCAAATTAGAGTTGATATCAGTTTATGGTCCTGAAGTTGGATACTTAATGTGCTAATTTCCAAGCTGAAACTTGGTATACCGTGTAATTTAACCCATACCATGATGTGACTAGATTAGTTTTTGCAGGTTTGTCTTCTCACCCAATAAGCACCTCCATTATCCTGATCAATAAATGAAGCAAATTATCTGTGTGGTAGCTATAGAAACAGATAATCAAGTTGTGCACACACGGTGTGCGATGGAGTATTTTTTTTTTTTTTTTTTTTTTTTTGTCAGCCCAAAGCAGAGTTATGTAATAGCGTAATCTGTACTGCCGCTACCATGCAAAGCTTTTCTGCTTTGTCTTGAAGCATCTTCCTTCCTCCCATTGGACCTGTAAGAGGTTCGTGCTTATATAATCCACTTTCTGTCTAATTTTCCTCAGCATTTTTTTTAAATTTTTTTATACATTGTGGAAAATGCTCAATATATGAGGTGTTTTGTGTAATCTCGCCACTCACCGACCAAGAAAAGCATGGTGGCCCGCCATGTTTATAAAGCACCGGGGGAAACCCTGCAGTTCTGATATGGGATCTCATGAGATTAGTGCAGGTCTACCGAATGAGTGCAAAGTGTCACTAACGTTGAGACAGCAGCCGCATTAAAATACACGGCGGTCGCCCGGAGGAGAGCGAGTCCAGTTGAAAAGAGTGAGGGACAGATGTGGAACAAAGTCAAAACTCTTAATTTGGGTGCTCCATCTTCTGGGCTTCCTGCCATCATGATGCTCCTCTGAACCAACCTTGCCAGGGTTCATTCAGTGACAAGCATATGAATAAAAGATGCTTTGTCTCAGCTGGTTATTCTGTTGTTATCCTTCCACACAAAAACATAGCAAATAACATAGAGAAGTCATATGTGTGACTGTTGAATTGATTTGGGAAGTATTCAATGTTTACTTCTCTTTTATATTGTGTTCTCTATGTAGCTTGTGAAGATTATTTTTTTTCCTCCTCTTGAAAGTGTAGAGCAGTCAAATAAAATTTTCTTTCATATTTTGTGAAGGCCTACTTGACACATTAACCTTTTTTCCCGCTAGCCTGCGACAAATAGGCATGTTCATGTCAAATTACTTCTAAGCCTCTAAAATGACTGTAAACGGCCAAATGGTTGTATGTCACCACGCACACACAACACTGCTTTGTGGCTGGCAGTCAAACTAATTTTTGCGAAGGGTCAAAATTAAGATATATAAATGTGTTGACACCAGTTTGGGAATTTTTCATTTTAGTTTTGACTAAATTGACTAATTGACTAATTGATGACTATTATTTACTGACTAATGACTAATTTTGACTAATTGACTTAGTTTTTATTAGCTAGTTTAGTTAATTGATAAATGCTTTGTTTTAGTTTAGTTTTAGTATTAGTTTTTTTTTTTTTTTTTAATGTGTAATATTTAAAAAAAACACCATGGGAGCGATGTCATCTCAAAGTGCTTTTCTATTGGCTGCTGCTAGATGACGTCGCTTCTGTGTGACACACTTTCAAATGTCCTTATCCCGGTTAATATCAAAATAAATCTACTTAAAATCACATTATAATCATCCCCAAAGGCTCATGCATTAAATGAATTACCAAAGACAAAAACAAAGGACATTTTTGCTATAGTTCTAGTTAGTTCTAGTTAGTTTCGTAAACATAAAATGTAGTTTCAGTTAGTTTTCGTTTTTTAAATAGCATTTTCGCTTTTATTTTATTTTGTTAATGAAAAGTTTTTAATTTTAGCTGTAGTTTTTTTTTTTTTTTTTGTGTTAGTTTTACTTAACTAGAATAACCTTGGTTGACACCGAATTTAAAGACCCAGTGTATAGTCCCTTGCACCAGCTAGTGGTCAAAGAATAGCATTAGAAGCACGCACACTGCGGTGGCTCCGAAAGACCACGTTTTGCAAGCCTAAACAGCTAATAATCAGGGAGTCCTCAAGTTATGTTGTACGTCCTACGTCGTTTTTCGGGTTACATCAACAGCGTTTTTTGCATGCTGTTGACAAACAGTCGTTTTTTTTTTTTTTAATGAATAAATGATTTGTTGACCACTAGATGGCGCTAGGGATCACTGAATGTCCCTTTTAAATATCGATTCGTTGTGTCCCGTGATTATTACATCAGTTACTCGCCGCGTCGCCTTATGACATCACTCACCCGCGCCACTGCTGTGTAGTGCAGAGAACAGCCGGCTGAAGAGATATGTATTTCAAAGGCAAGTGCTCTTTTTTGATCAAAATTGCATACTTATACTTATCCATCCATCCATGCATTTTCTTGACCGCTTATTCCTCACAAGGGTCGTGGGGGGGGGGGGGGGGGGGGGGGGGGTGCTGGATCTTATATGAGCTGGCTCTGGGCAGTCGGCGGGGGACACCCTGAACTGGTTGGGCACACAGAGATGAACAACCAAGCGCACACACAGGGACAATTTGGAGCTCACAATTAATCTGCCGTGCATGTCTTTGGAATGTCACCCACCGTGCCGCCCCATATTTATGACTACGTAAACATGGTGGATTCCATATGAAGGACTGGATTCCATTCTCTCGTTAGGAAAAAAAAAAAAGTATGATTCTACCTTATTCCGTTCTTTAGTAGTCACCATTTGAAAATATAGCAAGTTATACTGGGAAAAAATGACAAAAAAAAAATGAATTGTGAATTGAGACGTTTGTTTTCTGCACAACAGTGACTTTGACACTAATATTTTTGGTTTAGTGACGCTCTGTGAATTAGATTTAACGTATTTCCTAAGATCTGCCATCTTTTCATGTAATTTGATCCACGTGAGCCAATTGAAAAGAGATACAATGCTGCCATATGCTGGCCATGGTGGTTTATTAAAAAAACAAACAAACAAAAAAAAAGTTTTCAACTCATTCATCAAACCAGAGCTGCACAAGACATTGCGGTGCCCCATTGGGGAAACCCCTCCCACAAAAACAGTTGACGACAATTAACGTTATTGTCAGAACTCGATGGGATTTCCGTTAACGTGAATTACCGTTCTTGGCAGGAAAAGAGTTAACAAACTCTGGTATGTTCATGCAGCAACAATTGTGTATGTTTCTGCATGGCCAATTTGAAATAATGTCTTTGTTTTAAGGGGTGGAATTAATTTAAATCGAGAAAAAATCATCAGATTAATCGCTAAAATAATCATTATTTGCAGTCCTATGATTGACATTCAAAAACAAAGCGATGCATTGATTTACTCTTAATTATCCCCTGAGTTCATCAAGGAAATCTGACCAAATGCTCATCCCTATTACAAGCTCTTTTTCCCTCAAGAGGATAAGATTAAGATTGGCACAGTTCCTGAATTAAATAGATTATACCGTAGCTATCAGTATAATCTTGGTAAGTCTCTTAATGATATTTTCAATATTGTTAACCTTCACGTGCATAATGCTATGAAAATCCTTTGTTTTGCTTGATGTTAGAGGGTGTGTCATGTGACTCGTGTCTGTGTGTCTTTGCTGTTGTGATCTTTGGGGACCATCACAATGCCCTCAGGGGCCGGGGTTACTGCGTGTGTCTGTCATGTTACTATAGATGGCAGCCATCGTCATCGGTTAACATCGTAACCACCAACCATCTTCTTTTGCCATCCAACAGCCAATGGGCTCGTTAGGAGCGTCGCCCTTCTGACCAATGGTGCAGCCAATGTGTTGACATGCTGCCGGAAGGCAAGCGCCGCGATTAAGCATTCAGGGTAGTCGAGCGGAATGGAGAAGATGAGGGGGGGGGGGGGGGGAAAGGGGGGGTGAAGAGAGAGCAAGAAGCAGCTCAAGAAAGATGAGGCCATTATGAGTTGTGAGGGTTGATGGATGATTTGGGGGAACATCCAGACAGTCTCATGTGACCAAACACATATACAGTAGGTCGTTTATTATCTCAGGTTTTCTGAGAACGAGATGGAAATTCATAACTACTTAGCAAATCACAGAGATAAATCTTGCTCTGTGAATGCTTTGCTCTGTCATTCCAGAATTTTTTTTTTACTCTGGAGGAAGTTAATTCTGAAAACTGTGCGCGCCATTAAAGATTGATGGCCTTCACTTGCCCGTAGGTTGCCTGTCTGCAGGGGTCGCTCATGGTTGCTTACATTCAGACTGGCTGCGCTCACAACAAAAAAATAAAAAAATAAAAAAATCAGGCCATCAACGTTTATTTTCCTTCAAAGCAGTTGGTGATTAACTCATTGACTGCCATTGACGGAAAAAGACGTCAAATAATGCATTTTTGCTGGGCTGGCAGTGAATGTGTTAAACAAAATGTGCCAATATATTTTGTGATTATATTGCAGCATCCTTTTTTCCTTTTTTCTTTTTTAAGGCAAATTTTGCTTAAAAATCCATCAATTTTGGTTACATCTCATCTTAACTCATTGACTGCCATTGACGGAAAAAGACGTCAAATCATGCATTTTTGCTGGGCTGGCAGTGAATGTGTTAATGGATGGTGCCATTAAGACAGTATGCGTTTCCCTGGCATCCTCTAATTCGCTCTTCATTTGTAATTCACCACTTAACCTTAACCTTTGTCGATG
Organism: Festucalex cinctus; assembly: GCF_051991245.1. Lineage (NCBI taxonomy): Eukaryota > Metazoa > Chordata > Actinopteri > Syngnathiformes > Syngnathidae > Festucalex > Festucalex cinctus. The sequence goes on from NC_135428.1 coordinate 4,073,495, forward strand.
GAACACGCTCCAAATCAATGGCGCAATATACACGCAAGGCCTCTCCTGCCCGTGTTTCCAGTATACTAACAAACTCGTACAGAAGACATTTTATCTGTCTGCCTTCAGAAGATAAACTTCTACAGACAGACAAAGATTTTCTTTATTGTTATTGTTGAAGACTCTGTTGGTTGGAGGAAAGGAGTTTTACATCGTATGCAGAATACCAAATTACAGATGTGGGCGTCTGTCGCCAGCGGACCGCCGTTGTGCTAACGAATGATGAGAAACTTAAAAAAATTTTTTTTTTAAAAATGGCGGACTAAAGCAACTTTATTTATATAAACAACACAAAAATGCCAGGGAGGTTACAAAGGACATAGATTGGAAGGTAAACATTGACAAATGAGGCGGAACCAACCACCAAAAGTAAGCCTGAACGAGACTATGTGCTTGCACGTCGTCAGCTTTGGGCCCTACACGCGACAGTTGTTGTAATCGAAGGAGGAAGTGATTTCTATCCGTGAGCTTTGGGGATTAGAGCAGCTAATTACAATGTATAGTGACTGGCCGCCATGGGGTTTGGCGAGCGCAAATCATGCGTGGAATAGGTTGGCTTATCTCGATCTACCTACAGACACATGGCTCATAAAGATATCCAGCTGCTGTGGAAATGTCATTTATTTGGAGAGGTGCAGAAACAAACGTGAATAACCCGTTAATTAGGGAAGTAAACGAGTAGTGTGTGTTCATCATTTTTGTAACACGTTTTATTTTTGATCAGGTTTTCAGTAGGGATGTAACGATAAGGGCGATATTGTGATATTAAAACTGCCACAATATCGTCGTCGTCATGTTCACAATATTTAAAAGGAACACAGCCGTTAAAGTTAGGTTGATTTGTGCAGTTCTAGCACCCTCTAGTGGCTAGTTTATTAGTGCAATTAAATTTTCATTAGGCATGTTTTGCCCTTCTATGTTTAAAATCTATGCTAATAGTCAGATGAATGGGAACCGAATTTGCTTTTGAAGCGATCAATGTGTGCTTGCATTAGCAAAAAAAGTGCCTCAATATTGTTATTAGAGATTGTAGGTAGTTTATATGCATTGCTGTTATGTACAAAGCACAATATTGTGCAATTTTAGTATGAGTTCTTTTTTTTTTTTTTTTTTTTTTACAATATTGTGATCTTTTTTTAAATATCGCCAACCCCCAAATATCGTGATAATTAGCGTATCGTGACCTTCATATCGTGATAATATCGTATCATGATGTTTGTATATCGTTACATCACTAGTTTTCAGCACTCCTGCCTCCTGGCATACTTTAAATTCTGAACTACCCTATTCATTGTTACTCTCATGTCATGTGTTTGTCAATGGAAGTTTTATTCACATGTCAATGTATTGATCGCTCCCCAAGTTGGATTGATCGCTGCTGAGATGTCTCTCGGGGCAAGTGGCTTGCAATGTGTGCTGCCTCGGCTCCGCTAATACGGCTTGCGGCTGTTTGTCTTTTCCTGAATCGACAGATGTTTGCACACCTGGTGATTCACAAGTTTGCTTCAGTGGAAATAAAATGCAGGGGAAGCTGAATAAAGTAGCAAATTAGGTGTAAGAGGTTTTTTATTTTATTTTATTTTTTTTAAGTTTAACTTCCTTCCCGAGAGGCTCATTAGGAGTCGCTGCTACTTTGAACACTTCACTGATTCTCTTTTTCCTCATTCCAATGTTTTTTTTTTAAGGTCTTACAACACGCGTTCATTGCCTCAGAGTCTCTTATCACATTACTGCTGTTGAAATACTGAACAATGATGAGCATTGTAAAAAGGTCCGGGGTGTACGAGATAGAATTTCATAAAGGATTTTAATTTCCCCTGTGTCACCTCATGATTGATGACCATATGACGGTGACGTGTAACAGCCCACACGTTAGCCATCCCCAACTCTCACATAGCCGCATAGCAAAACATCTGTCAGGTCACTCATGTACTTGGTATCACTGTCGACAGGGCTGGGAAGATGCAGGCTCGTTGAGGCACAACCTCTTACGGCTGACCTTCCTTTCTTACAGTGAAGTCGAGTGCGCTTGAAGTCATACAAGCAAACAGTTTTTAACATACGGTGAATTCCTGCTCTTCGTGCGAGGTAGGGAAGAAGCCATGCATGAATTTGGAAAATCGGTGCATAGTCGAGAATCCCAGTTGAGAACCAGTCAAGGATCTATTCTAGACTTTTTCCACTGGTGCACCAAAAACAATAAAGAATAGTGGAATATAGGGGTGTGAATTGCCTAGTACCTGACGATTCGATCCGTGTCAAGATTCGATTTGATACCGATTAATCCCGATATGAATTTACAAGTCGATTGTTGCGATTTTTTTTTTTTTTTTACCATTCAGTAAACTTGTACATGTACACTGTAAGATTTGTATGAGAATTTATTATTTATTGATCCGAAACTGAGCCACTGTATTTAACAAAACAGTTGTAACCTTTTTCATGTTAGAACAGCATTGAAATAAAATATTAAGGCTTCATGTTCCTTTTAATATAACATTCTTCCATGCTTAAGGCGTGAAAATTGTTGAATTTTTTTTCCATCAAAAATGGATGTCAAAAAATCAATTCAGCTACCTATTGAATCGATTCGAGAATTGCGTGCTGTAGTTTCGCGATATATTGTCGAATCGATTTTTTTTTCAAAAATTTTTTAACACCCCCAGTGGAATATCTGGACGACAGCCAATCAGAGGAAGGTCTCGCCCTTCACTATTTCTGATTGGCTAAGACCATGTGTGACTGATGATGAAACAAAGAGTGAGACTTTGAGGCTTTGTAAATTAAGGAGTCCACCCCAGATCTCAGATTTTTCTGATATATTTTACAATTTTTTTTAGTTACACCAAATGCCTGAGCAATAGCACCTAAATTGGGAGCAGTCTTGAGCCCTGTGAATTATTTAGATCAATTTTAATCAATCTAACGTGTATGTTTTTGGAATGTGCGAGGAAACGGGAGTTCCTGGAAAAGCCTACGCAAGAATGGGGAGAACCGCAATTCCCACACATGAAGGCCGGAGCCGAGATATAAACAGTGAGATGAACATGCTAACCACTATTTCAATGCGCTGCAAGTGATGATGACCGTATGTAATATTAATCGTGATGTAGGAAATCGGTACCCGATGAAATAGGCTAATGAGAAGTCTGTTTGACCTTTTTCAGGTTCTACTGCATTTTAGCGTAAGACGGGAATGAGTCCAAATCAGTCCAAATGTTTTCTGTTTATTGAAACCGGCTTATACAATTATCTCCAAGAACAATGATGGAAGTGGTGCTCAGTGGCTCTTTTGTGAGCGTGCGCATTTCGACATGCCTCTTTCACTGAGATTTCCTTTGCTGCTCGCACAGCGTTGGCTGGCTGCAGCCGATGATGTAATCTCCGTCCTCCTTTGAGAAAGTTGCTGAGTAAGGCAGCGCAGCTCACTCGAGTGGAAGCTCACATTGAAAACGTAATTGTAGACATAGGCAAATATTTATTTGAATGTCTGATTTATTTACTTTTATATTAAATGTTTGCTTATTTAGGAAATTATATGTTTCATTCACACCCACAGAAATATCAATATTTAAAATAAAAATATTTAGCAGTAGATGGATAGACAGATTGAGCTGTATTATTGTACATATGTTAGCAGCAAAATTGAAAATGGAAGCACCCCAAAGTAGAAGAGTAGACTGTAAAATACTTATATTGTTAATGTCTAAAAAAGAAAAACAAATCAATTGTAATTTTAGTACTTTTCAGAGTGAAATGCTTATGTAAAAAAATCTAAATGCCGTAAATGTATTATTATTATTATTATTATTATTATTATTATTATTATGTTTGGGCTTTTGACCTGGTATTGAATTGATACAAATTGAAATTTGGATCAGGGAAAAAAAAAAAAAAAATCATGTTCATCAAAACAATAAAAATGGAAGGAAAAGTAATGTCTAAAAATGAAAAACAATTAAATTAATTGTAATTTCTGCACTTTTCAGAGTGAAATGCTTATGTAAAAAATCTAAATGCTGAACATTTATTAATATTATCATCATCAATAATAGCAATAATAATAATAATAATAATAATAATGTTATTATTATTATTATTATTATTATTGTTGTTATTGTTATTATGATGTTTGGGCTTTTGACCTGGTATTGATTTGATACAAATTGAAATTTGGATCAGGGGGAAAAAAAAAAAAAAATCATGTTCATCAAAACTATGAAAATGGAAGGAAAAGTTTTTCTTTTTTCTTTTCCCGATCAGCTTGAAATAGCCCAGCATTTTTCTGTTGCAATTCTCAACAGGAGTGTGCAATGTCACCAAGTTGCTCAGCGTGGGTGTGAGGGGAGCACAGGAGAGATATTTTTGGTGTTATTTGCAATCCTCTGTTCGCTTTCTGATATTTCAGTGCTAAACTACCGCTATTCAGCCAACCCATACGATTATTTTACCGTCACAGCAACACTGAAGGAGCCTTGACAGTTAACTAGAAACTAAACTAGCAGGGGGGGGGGGAAAGTGGTTAAACTAAAACACGCACAAAAACCTACTGTTATTCCTACTTTGCATGCAAAATTTCTCTTTCCTTCATTGTAAGGGGAAATGTCAACTCTGTGTCACTCTCGACAGATTTTAACTACAACACAGATGGCTACGAAGGGGACGGCGTAGATGACGGCAAGTCTCAAGATGGCTCGGAGACGCTGCCCTACATAGATGAGTCCCCCACCATGTCTCCCCAGCTGTGCACGCCCCAAGGACCAGACGGAGTAATGGTCTCCCCCGCGCCCGAGGGTCTTCTTCCCGGGGTAGGAGAGCACACGCGCTTGGCATGTTGTCACACAATCAAATAATCCGTTAGTTGGGTTGGAAACGGTCACGCGTTACATTCTGATGTGCAAACACCACATTACGTTTCTTTGTTATTATCTCATTCATTCACTCGACTGTCTGCCTCTCGTGGGCTGTCAATCGTTTCTTCCTGAAGCAAAGCGCCGGGATCTTGACCTTTTGTAATTGTTAGCGATTAGCCACATTAGCTGGAGCGCCTGTAGCACATTGCAGGTTGCAGGTGGCTCTTTTCAGATCAGCCGGAAATGACCACTTATCCAGATGGGGACTGAAGCCACGAGCGCCAATTTGCCAGTTGGCGTGTAAAGACGTTCAGATTCGGTAGTTAACTTCCAGTTTACTGACCGAGACATTTGGTTGCACTCCCCCACGTACTTTAACATCTTAACAAAAACAACGGAATGCATTTATGTTAGGTTAATTCAGTGCTTCTCAATTATTTTCTGTCATGCCCCCCTCCAGTAAGGAGAAAACATCTCGCACACCTCTGCATAACACTGTATCCATATTAAGAGAATAAAAAAAAAAAGAAAGAAATATGGACCAACTTACAACAAAGAATAGCCTTATTAACTGTAACAAAAGATATTTAAAGTATCTGAAATTCAAAAATAAAATGAAATCCTTAATTAAACTATAAAAAAATTTTTTGACTGATCATGTCAAACCATATGATCCGGAAAAATAAAATGACATAAAATCAATAAATGATAATGCATTCAAACTGATCACCAACATTAACTCAGGAGCACAATATTAAAAAAACAACAACTTTAACCTGCAAAACAAAAATAAAAAATAATTTGTGCTGATTTATTTTTTTTTGCTGTGTGCAAAGCGCGCATGCTCAGTGCAAACAAAACCCCTACACCACCGAGCGAATGCTCCCTGCGCACACTCTGCCAATAATGAGAGCGCCACTGCCCCATATTGTAGCGGAGGTGCGATTGCACTTTATTCTAGGACAGTAAAAAAAAAAAATCTAAATAAAAAAAGCATGTTCCCCGAGGTCAAACGCGCCCCCACTTGATGGAGCCTCGCGCCCCCTGGGGGGGTCCGCCCCACTATTTGAGAAGCGCTGGGTTAATTGGAGATTCTAAATTGGCAGCTGTGAATATGAGTGTGAATGGACGTTAGTATGTGCATATCACTATCACAATTAAAAAAAACATAAAATACTTTTCAAAAGACCACACCTGTATACACCTGTATATTTACATTAAAAAATAATTGATTATTTGTTTTAAAATAATGCTGTATTCTAATTTCTTGAGCGGGTGAATTTTGGGTTATGAGCTGTAATTGTGAAAATTCTAAAACAGTGAATCAATACTTCATTCTATGTGTAGTAAATAATAAATGAGAAAACCTGTCCAATAATTTTTCCCTCATTTTCTTTTTTCATTTGTGAGTAAATTGCGCTAAATAATTATCATCACTACAGTATTCAGTTTTGTTTGGTGGCATGCAGTGATATTTTTCTAATGTGAAATGGATGCCTTGGCTCAAAATATATATATATTTTTTAATATAAAACTGCATTTATCTTTTTAATGAGGATGTTCCCTTAGCATATATGCCTATTGTGCAGCTATAATTAGTTTGCCTTTTGTCAGTAGGTCAACTGTTTGCAGGTCACTCTGTCTGGAAGCTCAGCAGGAGTCATGGTGACCCTGCACTTGACTCAGTTCCTCAAAGCATGATCACTTTTTGTACATGATCATATCGGTAACAAATGTGTCGTCTGCGTAGATGTGTAAGTATGTGAAAAATACATCAACAGCCATTTTCATTTTTCATTAAGTCAGCGAATAGAATTGATTTCTACGGTCTTTTCATTCATCATCATGGTCGTTTACAATCTCCTCCTCTCAAAGCCATCCTATACGCGTAATTCTTTAATCTATGTTCGCTAGTGGTGGGGAAAAAAGGTGCTTGACATTTGCTTCTCACAAGCATTGTGACTAAACAGAGAATGAAAGCAATGAAAAACAAAACAATGTGCCTCCATCTAGTGGCATGATATGGTAAATGCGGGCCAGAAGACACTTCAAGGCTAAATGGCAGAATAGTTTTTTTTAAGTTTCATAATCTATTGCACAAAGGAGGATAACTACATGAAATACAATTTCTTGATGATGTTTATGTCTGCTCTACAGACTGTTTTAACCCTTTTGTTGTTGTTTATTTTACCTTGATCTATCCAACCTTGTAAGGAACATTATTTTACACGAGCTTGGTTGCAGACAACAGAGTAACCAAGCAGTAACTAACCACTCTTTTAGAAGGCTCGAAACAAGTTAAAGTTCTCTCAAGGTAAACAAAAATTCATCTTAAACAGCGCATAAAAAGATGTGGCAGAACTTAAGAACGGCAAGATTACACAAACGGCCTCTAAATGAGGTTTGGGAAACAAATGTCAAATATTATGCACTTGCTTTGGCGTCAACACGTCTTAAGTCTTTAGTTCACTTTTAATGTTGTAAAAATGTATTTTTCACCATGTGGTATTATTACCTGTTGACTTAGTTTAACTCTTTGACCGCCAAAAACGTCTAATAACGATTAGTAAAATCACGATGTATGTCGCCATAAACCTTAAATGACGTCAACTACGTTATTTATTTATTTATTTATTTATTTATTTATTTATTTATTCATTCATTTAATCAATAGCCAGTACAATGTCCAAGTGCAGCGCTGGCCGCCAGATCAATGGGTTGTGGAATCAAAAACAGCCGGTGTATGAAATTAAAATGAAACGTGACAAAATCTGATGAAATCGGCTGAAATCAAACGTTTTCAAAGATGACGTGAATGAACAAAGCCTTTGTCACATAAAAACCTCATTCACAGAGAGTCACAAAACAAAAAAATTATATTAGCGTCAAAGTCACTGTTGTGAAAAAAAAATGTATATTTTTCTTTTCACAAAAAAAAGCTTGTTTTTGTCCTGATCTTTTCAATTTTCGCTCAATGTCACTCAAATTTTCAATCAAACGGTGATTACTAAAGAACGGAATAATGAATTGAAATGGAATGCGATCTTTCATGTGGTGCCCACGTTGTAAATGTAGTAAAAAAATAAATAAATAACAAGTTAAAATGCTCAAAATTGGCTGGCACTGGTGTTTTTTATTTATTTATTTATTTTAGGATTTTTTTTTGATAACGTGTGGCAGTAGTAAATGAATTTTTAATATGTGACATGAATTTGGAATGATCTGCTGTAGTTGCATATTATCTGCTCTGCTCAACATCTGAGCCTTTAAGCAAATCAATAGCAAGACAGCCGAGTGCGAGCGTGTGAGTGGCAAGGAGAGTGAAATATAGTAACACAGGCAAGACTGCAGAGGCGAGTGAAACTGTGGTTGCACGATGAGGAAGTGGCTTTTTGTCCGAACAGAATGGAGAAACGAGACTGAAGCAGTAGTTCAAAGAAAACCACCTCCGCTGCCATCAAGGAAGTGAAGGGATACGTTCTCAAGTGAGGGGAGGGGTGGACACGGCTTTGGGCAGTCCTCATCGACCGTAGTGGAACAGTGGCACCACACACATGCACACCAGGAAAGCCAGCGGAGGAAGGAGGTGGGGTTGAGTAGGCGGGGTCATTCGTCTTTCGCTCTCGCCGTCCAGACGACTTGCTGGGAAGTGAAAACGCCGATGTGCCCGGGCAGGCCCCGTCGAAGGCAAACAGGCAAAAAGAAAAAGAGGAGCAGAAGAGAAGAAACATGGAGGAGGAAGAGGAGGAGGTGCTGTGCTATCTGGACAGGGTGCTGGAGGAGGAGGTGTTTGAATATGGAGATGAGGAGCTGGAGCCCATCACTCCGTTGCACAGGCAGTTCAAGGTGAGACAGCTCGGCTGCAAGGGGGGGAACACGCACGCACGCACGCACGCTTCCCAGCGAGCCGTTTATTTTCCATGGCTGCAACGTGGGCCTCGGAAACAACTGCTCAGCGTGCGTGTGACGTCTCGGCGTTAGCGCATGCCTCCTCGCAGCTGCTTTTCGAAGAGGCGGATGTGAAAAGTGTCAGTGTAAAAGAGGAGCAGGTTGTTGTGGAAATGTGCTCATGTCGATTTTTGCTTTCTAACCACACAGTGGCTCTCTTTGTAAGGCTGAGGGAAAATATTCCCTCTTGTTGGGGTGGGAAGAAAAACAAATACTTCCTGTCTTTTCTCATCCTGTTGCCACATGCTTGTCAGCAAAGGAGTGCATTTTACACGTCACCAAGCATCGAGATTAAACTCGAGATGTCACGTATGGGCTCACTTTTTTCGATTACCGAAACATGTGGCTGATGATTTCAGTTTGAGTCCTACTAGGAAGCCCCGCACGGTCTGAGTACTTTGAAAGATCTGAACTACAGCTGGAAGTTTCATCTGGTTGACCCACTTTCATAGAATTCAAGTTACACTGATATATCATTGTAAGGATTGAACTAACCGTTAATAATTAATCTCACACTCTGCACAATTTGTTGCCCTTTGTCCTCCATTGAGTTCATATATGACGCTTCAGAGTCAAGTTACTTTATTGCGTTCAACTGTTGGACATGGCAAGCAGTGCTCCACCGTCACAACGCGCATCGTGCAAAGCAGGTGTACTGGAGGCAATGACGCCCTCGGTTTGACTGTCAACAAAAAAACATTGCAAATATATTAAAATCTGATACGTACTGTGTTGTGTAATATACAGCAGACTTGATTGTGCACGTGTGGAAAACTACTAAGTGAGAAATATGGATGCTCTCAGATTAGTTTGGCAGTGTTACCTAATGTGATAACAGTGGAAATGAGCCACTTGGGTGGCGGCTAAAATGAGTCCTGAGCGCAAATCCGCTTCAAAAGTCGCATCTGTTTCACAGCATACTAACGTAGTCATGGGAAATGATTTTGTTTTGTCCTACAGGGAGACATTGAGAAAGGACTAGAGATGAAGAAACTGGTGCTTTCTGGTTTCTTGGCCAGTGAGGAGATCTACATTAACCAACTGGAGGCCCTGCTGCTGGTAAAATGCACAAACTCCCTCGTTTATGTTCAAAACATTTCAGTGTCCCGTCAAGTATGTTTTTTCTTAAAGGCACAGTCTGCCGGTTTCACTCAGGAAAGTGCACTTTTTAAATACAGGATTTAAACAAACTACTTCTCAGTTTACAGCTCTGGGCTTCTCTTAATGTCTGGTGGTGATTTTGTCCTAAACCCCCAAGCACGCACGGATTATTATTTTGTTTTCACTCACTCACTCACTCACTCACTCACTCACTCACTCACTCACTCACAGAGGCTTACATGTGTGGATGAGTGAGTGAAAAAAATAATCCGTGTGTGCTTTCAAATTGCCGTGGGAATGACGTCATGCAGCCCAGCCCCGTTTGCGACCCCCCCCCCCCCCCCCCCCACTCTGCGATTGGCTGGAGGGTTGTAAACACTGTCTTTCCACAGAAACGTCCCGCTATTTACAAAACAAACACAAAATGGCAAAATACAGGCTGGTTTAGGAGAAAATCACCACCAGAAATTAAGAAAAGCCCAGATCTGTAAATTGAGAAGTAGTTTGTTTGTTTAAATCCTGTATTTAAAAAGTGCATTTTTCTGAGTGAAACCGGCAGACTGGGCCTTTAACTGCTTCTTAAGCTCGGTTATCTGACACGAGTAATGTCTGACTGGCGTCGACTGCGTCTCTGTGTGGTCCGTGTGCAGCCAATGCGTCCCCTGAAAGCCACCGCCACCACCTCGCAGCCCGTCCTTACCATCCAGCAGGTGGAGACCATCTTCTACAAAATCCAGGACATCTTCGAGATCCACAAGGAATTCTACGATGCGCTCTTGCCCAACATCCGACAGTGGGATGAGAAGGTCACTGTCGGCCATCTGTTCCAGAAACTGGTGAGTGCAATATCGGTTGAACTCGAGGGAGTCGGGTGGTTTTGTGGTCATGTAAATAAGGTGCGAATGATTTGTTGTGAATCAGTCTTGACTGTCACACTTTGATTATGCCTGTCGTGCTTGTGCAGGGACGGGCATCTCGATGCTCTGTGCAGATAATGCATCAGTTGTTTCTCAACATTTTGACATTTATTTTAGATGGCATAGGTTTGAACAAACATTAAAAATGATATGCAACAATTATTATCCCCGAGACCACCGCCCATTTCGCCCGTTTGAGACAGAATCTACAGTGTAGGTCATGTGGCCCAAGTTGTTTCAATTCATAATTAATCAGTAATCAAATCAAATTTGGGGGGGTGATCAACAGTTTTGCCTATTTTCTGATATGGCCTAAACAAGTAACTGAATCGTAAATAATTTATGTTTGTGCATTTTCTGCACTGTCAACTTGCAATGTTGTCCTAATTCTCACTACATTGATGGAAGTTAAAACACATTTTTTGATCTGATTAATCAATAATCGATAGATTAGTTGATTATTAACATGATCATTACTTGCAGCCCTAGTCCAGTGATGCTAATGATTGATAATAATAGTGTTTTTGTCTCATCAGTTATGTGAAGGCCCCTATTGAGTTATTATTTTACTATACTTTTATTTTTACAATAACATTACTGCATATACAGCAAGACTCAATAAACTCCTGGAGTCACACCACCAAGTGACACCCATTAGTGTCGTCTTCACTTCCCATCTGTGCTGTATGCATGAACGTACAGTATCATGTGGCGGCGTGGAGCATTTAGTCACAGTACAGATGGCAAGAGTCATTAATTGGACTATTCCTCACTTTCTGCTTGTCAGTAGCATGCCCTCGGAGCACTAAGGGGCAACATTAGGGGAAAACAGTCTCACTTGTTTTACAAAAAAAAAAAAAAAAAAGAAAAGAAAACAAAGCTTTTGCTCCAACTTCTCTCGCCTTTTTTTCCCCCCACAAGAAATAAGGGATGTCAGCTGCAGCCTCGGATTTAATTGGACCCACCAACTTATGAAATTGTTGGCAGAATAAAAGCAAGAGACGTTCATCAATGATTTAACACTTGCACTTTCAGATACTTACTGCAATCCGTGCAAGAGCTCACTCTTATCTCAATAGCCTCCAATTTTCCATGGTACAATCTTAAAGGGGGAGAGGAAGGAAAGGACATGAAAGTAGGCGAACCATTCACGCTATTCAATTGGATCCAAATTTCCCGACTCAAAAGGGCACATGCAGTCTTTTCCTGCAAGCGCGATGCATATTCAGTCTGAAGCTCGCGTCACAATGCACGTGTCGTGCATCCAAGAGGGACTGCTCGTGAAAAAAGGAAGAGGCAAATGTGAAGGAAAGTGAATCAGCAGAGAGGCATTATGGGAAACGGATTAACTTGTATATGAATATGAATCGGAATGTCGTGTTTGGGACTAGTGGGGGCCCGTGCAACATATCTGACTTGTATTTTGACACCACGAATTGTATTCCAGCGATTCATTGTTTCTGCTTCCATGCACCATAAAACAATAGAAACCAAATGAGTGCCTCAATGTCTTTGTTTGATTTGGCCCAGGCCAGCCAGCTGGGAGTGTACAAAGCCTTTGTGGACAATTACAAGGTGGCACTGGAGACTGCGGAGAAATGCAGCCAGGCCAACAGTCAGTTCCAGAAGATATCTGAGGTATGTTATTACTACGGTCGGTTTCGATTAGCATTAGTTATTTATTTACATTATCATGAACATTTTCATAGTGTGTAGATCACATTTTTCTTTAGTGGACAAAACATCCTCAGTTGAATGAGTGAGAAGCACCCAACAGGAAGTATTGTTTATAGTAGAGCTTTTTTATTTATTTATTTATTTATTTATTGTTTTTTTTTTTATCACATTCATTGCCAGACCAGCAAAAAAAAAAAAAAAAGCATCATTTGACGTCTTTTTCTGTCAATGGCAGTGAATGAGTTAAAAATCATATTAATCACATCTTAGAATTTTGATTAATTAATTAAAATGATTTTTTATATCAACATTTTTTTGCCTGCCAAATTTGAAGAGCACCTGTTATGTGTTAATTCTTTCAGTCTTTAATATTATGAGGTCGTCTTGGACATTGTTTTATCTACTGCACATTCTCATCCTTTTTTTTTTTTTTTTTTTTATAAACTACTTGCATAATTTAAAATGAAAAATAAAAAGACCCCAGTAGTAGGGCTGGGTCTAAAATATCAATATCGAATCGATATTCCTTTTTATAGCCCAATATCGAGTCATAAAACCATGAATCAATACTTTTAATACAGTTCTTTCCCCCAAAAATTTATGTGCCAAGTAGGGCCCCACCGATTAATTGGACGCCGATTATAATGGGCCGGTTATTGGCCTTCAAACATCAGCCAAAACAAACAGCCAATTGAGCTAAATAGCCGATTAACCGATCCGAAAGGATATTTTTTTCACAAGGCCTTTTTATTTATTGAATTTTGACACTTTTGGGCTTCCATACCGCACTGGTATTTTTAACGGATGGATGCAAACCGTGCGATGCAAACGAGAGGCTTTTGTTTACGGTATGTCAACATCACATTAACAGTATTTGTATAACCGGCGTTGACATTTCCAGTGGTGTGCAGTTCCTCTGCATCACGCTGACCGTTGTGCATGTTAATTACCCACATGCGAAAGGTCAAAATCATTCCGACACTCATTTTTTTTCTTTTAGAATCTCAAAGTCAAAGGTCCTAAAGACTCCAAAGATGGTACTTCAACAGTCACAATGGAAGGTAAGTAAGTGTCTGTCTGGGCCGATTTGCCGCTTTAAGACTCGCGTCCTGCCCCTTCCTAATTGTGTATGCAGTGGGGGCTTGGGGAAAGCGCACACACATACACACGCGCATTCACGCTCTTGCCGCCTGTGTCTGGAAAAGTCGGCAGTATGAGGCGGATGTATTGAGGAGAGGAGACGATGGAGGTGCTTCTGGTGCTCAGACTGTGTTGTAACTGCACATACGGTAAAAGGCGGCTTGAATATTTTTTATTTTGCCTGCAATGACGTTTTTGATTGATCGGGTGAGAGCGAGCGCGCAGCTTCAATTTTGGACTGCTATTGACAAACTAACGGATATTGATGACCTCGTCTGTCATGTGATGCAGATTATTTACATGCTGACTTTTGAATGGGGTTGAAAAATAATGTATGCAGCATTTGTCGAGTTCTTTTAATTGCTGTGATGTAAGTTATTTTGTGTGTAAGTAGCATTGATTTGATAGAATACAATAGGAAGTTCATTTTATTATGAAGAGGTCCATAACTCTTTCACTCCCAGCCATTTTCACAGAAGCAATCCCGTTCGCTGTTTTACTGGATTTTGACTGATTGATTTTGACTGAAAAAAGCATGGAACCTATCAAAAGAAAGATTAAAGTCTCTTCTTTCATCAGTAAAAAAAAAAAAAGAGTATGTTTCTATCTGTTCCCGTTTTGCAGCAATTAGCATTAGAAGAGAGCTAAGTTTCATCAGTTTTCACAAATCTATTCAAAATTGTAAGTAATTGAGCTTTTTTTTCTAGATGGCCCTGGTTGATCTCCTTTGCTCTGCTGCCACCTGCTGGCCGTTTGTGTAATAACTACCATTTCTTTGCAGTTGAGAGGCTGCATCAAAGCCTTCTGTATGCTCTAGCATAAAAAAACAAAACAAAAAATGTATAAATACGTCTTTGGGACACTTAAAACATAAAAAAAACGTATTTACACATTATTGGGAGCAAATGAGATAATGGTTTATCAGAGTATATTGTCGCTGTCAGGTAGAAATCTTGTATGTCCAAATATGGTCAATTTCATACTTTCAAATAAAATAAAAAGGATTACATGTTACGTATTAAACTCTTTTACTGCCACACGTTATCAAAGAAAAACTTTGATATGACAGAGGCTTTGATCATTGACGAAAAGAGATACAATGCTTCCATCTGCTGGCCATAGTTTAGAGTGTTTTAGATTCCACAACCCATTGACCAGGCAGCGCTGCAATTAGACGTTGCACTGCTTTTCACTGAGTCGACTGCCATTTTGACTTATGACATCAGGTCGGTGTTGTCAATAGATTGCACAGGCTTCCCTAACTTTGTGGCTTGCGAGTGTGTAAACATCAGTTAGCTAGTTTGTTGCCCACCGTCCCTTTTTGTATTCTTCTGTGGGAGTTTCTCACCTTTCTCTGCCCACTACATATTTCCCCTTTCCTCATCCCATCATCAGATGTGTTGATCTCATCATAAATCTTTTTGATTGCTTTTCTTTCAAAGGTACCGGGGTCAAGTGCATGTTAAAGGACACTTGAGCGTGATAAGTTGAACGTGACCTGCTGCTTCTTCTCCCCATACAGCTCTTCTTTATAAACCCATTGACCGTGTGACAAGGAGCACCCTCGTTCTTCATGTGAGTATACCTTTACACTAGGGGTGTGAATTGCCTAGTACCTGACGATTCGATTCGTATCACGATTCACAGGTCACGATTCGATTCGATACCGATTAATCCCGATACGAATGGTCACGATTCGATACCGATTAATCCCGATACGAATTTATAAGTCGATTGTTGCGATTTTTTTTCATTCATATTTAGAAAATACTAATCAGTAAGCTTGTAGAGTGTAAGATTTATATGAAAATGTATTATTTATTTATCTGAAATTTCAGTCTTATAGAGGTTGTAATCTGTTTCATGTTTGAACAGCATTAAAATAAAAATATTAAGGCTTAATGTGCCGTTCATATAACATTCTTCCATGCTCAAGGTGTGAATCCTAAAAAAAAAAAAAAATCAAAAAAAAAAAAATCGATTCTGCCGATTATTGAATCGATTCGAGAATCGCGCGATGTAGTATCGCGATATATCGCCGAATCGATTTTTTTTTTTAACACCCCTACTTTACACCATTGCTTAGACTGGATTGACATTGAATACATTCATTTTTCCACTTATACTAGCGTTCCAGAATAACAATAGATTTTTTTTTCTTTTTTTTTCTTTTTTTTAACAAAGAACGCCCATAAAACTTTGAGCACATAAAATTGAAATAAAAAAAAAAGCAACAATTTTACCTTGTCTGGCATGTGTGTATTTTTTATTTTTATTTTTTTACCCCATTTGAACAATGCACCGTAAAAATGTTTTCTTAAAGTGGCAGAGACATGATAACTTTGATTTAGGTGTTGTCCATTCCTAGGCTTTTTTTTTTTTTTTTTTTTAGAAAATAATAAAATAATAATGATGTATAAAATATATAATATTAGATCATAATATAATAATATATAAAATTAATAAGAAAATAATAAAATAAAATAAAAAAAAGTAAAGTCTAAATAAAATAACTACCCTCAACTCAACTTTATTTATAAAGCGCTTTAATAACAGGCATTGCTGTATACAAAGTGCTGTACATAAACAAACATCAGTTTTGCAGTAAACAAGAACAAAGCAAACATTTTGGAGTGCGAATACAAGTTTTTTTTTTTTTTTTTTTTTTTTTTTTTTTTTTTTTTTTTACAAATAAATGCATTTTACATCAGTAAATAAATAAGAAGTAGTGAATAAAGAGGTAAATAAATACATAACTAGATAATAAATAATAATAGCTACATAAATACTGACTATCATTTCAAAATTCATAACTATCTCAAAGGTTTACCAGTTAGTTGTTAATATGTGTTTGCTCAGATGTCCCGTCATTCAAACTAGGAAACACACTGGCAGCATCCAATTTGAAACGAGACGGCCGATCAGTATTCTGTGTGCGTTTCTTTTCATTCATCCTTGTGTACTGATGAAATCAGCTTTAACAATGAAATCACGTTTCCTGAGATGACTTCCCAATTTGATTAGAAATACAAAATGAAGGTTTAAAGAGCCAAAGGTGTCTTTATTGATAAACGTACGTTTGGAACCTTGCGATGTTTTGCACTGCAGGACTTGCTGAAACACACGCCAAAGGACCATCCAGATTTCCCTCTCCTGCAGGACGCTCTGCGGATATCTCACAATTTCCTCTCCTCCATCAACGAGGAGATTGACCCTCGCAGGACCGCTGTCACCACGCCCAAAGGGGAGGTGTGTTTTACCGAGACGTTGGTTTCTCAGTACCCTCACGTACACCCTGTATCTTCGATGCCGTTTATTTTGCGCCTCATTAGGACAACATGCATAATACATATTTCGATGCTGTTCGAACCTTTGAACTTGGTTGCAACGTAGCATCATTGCACATCAAAGAAAATCTGTTTTTCACGATTTTGTTCAGGCTCGTCAGCTGGTGAAGGACGGCTTCCTTGTGGAGGTGTCGGAAAGCTCCAGGAAGCTACGACATGTCTTCCTCTTCACCGACCTGCTGCTCTGTGCCAAAATGAAGAAGACCTCTGTTGGGTGAGATTTCCTCCATTTTCTACATACGATATATTGTACAATATGATTAGATCCACTTCAAACTACAACCACAATATTATTAAATTATTACCACATCAAAAGGGAACTTAATCACCTTTGTAAATACTGTACTGAATATTGTGCTGCGCTTATGATGGATTTTATAACTAAACAAAAATGATCATCGTCCCTGTTTTACATAGCAAGAATGTCCCTAAATTCCATCGCAGAATAGACCACATGCTTGTCCATTAGTACTTCCTCTGTTTAAATTGGGCTTGTCTTAATAATAAATCCATATATTTTTCATCTAGGAAATTGTTCAGTTAAATTGAGTTTTTTTTTTTTTTTTTCCCTTTGGGCACTGACATTGATAGTTGTCATTTTCTGTACCTCATCTATGTTCATATCCAGTCAAACCTCGATTTTTGAACATAAGCCGTTCCAGAAGGCTGTTCCAAAAGCGAATTGTTCGAAATCCAAAACAATTTTTACCATTATAATAAATGTAAATCATTTTAATCCGTTCCAAGTCTTAAAAAAAACTTTTCCAATTGTATTTTTTACTATTTTACACCATAAACTGCACTGTATACTGTTTACCATAAATAGAAATAGAACTGTTTTATTTTAGTAGAAGATATCTAAAATGATGAAAAATAAAATCAGCTTTTTCTCCCGAGTGAGTCGCGTTCAGGTACGCTCTGCTTTTTTCCAGTTTGGACGAGTTCTGAGACATAAAATTCTTGAATCTTCTGGTCGAAAACCGATTTGGTCAAGAACAGAAGCGTTCGAAAACCGAGGTTTGACTGTATATCTAAAATTTAATGGCAGAGATGATATTTTTTTGTGAGCAGGGATGCGTTTTTTAGATATTATGACTGATTTCCTCAACCTTCACTTTGTCTCCCCCCCTCTGCAGTCGTCACCAGCAATATGAGTGCAAGTGGTACATCCCTCTCGCAGACTTGACTTTCCAGACATTGGACGAGTCGGACTCTTGCCATAGTATCCAAATCCTCCCTGAGCACGAGATCGAAGAGATGAAGATTAAGATCTCGCTTTTAAAGAGTGAGATCCAAAAAGAGAAGGTAAAATTTGGAGTCTAGTATAATTTCCGACTGTGTCAGACTCAGCTTTGTTTTTGGATACACGTTACATTATTGTGTTACTTTTAGCAACATTTTAAAAGCAATTCAGATTATTGCTTAGCCATAAAAGGCAAATGTAGATTTCAGTCCTGCAAAAAAAAAAAAAAATGCTGCCCTGAAGGGGGAGCACAAAGTTCCTGTTATCCCGCTTGCATGGTGCTAAAGTCTCCCACTCGGGGCACATGGAGCAACCACGTCTGCTGTTTCCAGCCAGCCAGCAATGCATCTGATAGCACACCGACCGACTCACAGCTTCCTGGGGAGGATGTGTGCATTCATGTTCCGACAACAAATTACATAATTAGCGGTAAAAATTCAGAAGTTAACAGGCGTTCCTGCTGAAAATAGGAAAAGGCCACTTCAGACTGATAAGAACTGTGATGTTTTTCTTTTGATATTTGAGCACTTCATAAACATTGTACGTAACGATTTAAGCTGGATCTGTTTGGTGAAGTTGTTATTCTGAAGAATGATTTAAACATGGAAAACTTGGACAGTGGAGTCTGCCTAGCAACAATCTTTAGAGCAGTGGTGTCCATTTGCGGCCCGCCGTCCACTTTTTAGCGGCCCGAGACAAATGCTACAAATGGCATTTGACTCAGTTCAAATAAAATAAAAACAAAAATGTTTGGAGATGGTCAAAGTAAGAAGGGAGGGTGTCAAAAAACACAGATGCTATTAAAGTTTATTTTAGTTAACTAAAACGAACAAAAAATAAATACAATTTTAAAAAACATTTCGTTAACAAAATAAAAAAAAAACGAAGATGCTTTTTTAAAAAACAAAACTAACTGAAACTACATTTTATGTTTACAAAACGAACTAAAATAAAACAAACAAAATGAAAAATATTGCGCACAAGTACTACACATAACAAAAAACTAAAACTAATACTGAAACTAAACTAAAACTAACCATTTATTAAAGAATTAAAACTAATTAAAAAAAACAAAAACAAACAGAACCACCCTGAAAACTAATTAAAACGAACTAAATTTAAAAAAAAACAAAACTCAAAACTAAATAAAAACTAAAATGAAAAATTATACTGTTGCATACATTATACTGTTGCATTTTTCTAAATATGCAAAAGCACAAATAAATTATTTGTACAATTTTCTCTTCATAACATTATGTGGCCCTTGCGTCCTTCTGATTTTCTGTATGTGGCCCTCAAATGAAAAAGTTTGGACACCCCTGATTCAGAGCCTATTACAATATTTCATCGATTTTATTATTTTTTTTTTTTAACCTAGTAGTTGCACATGTGACTATTCTGAAAGGTGTGTAAAAAATTAAATGTATTGTTTTTGGGGTGTTGTTTTAGAAAGCGCCAAAGGGTCAGAATCGCGTGGAGCGTCTAAGGAAGAAGATGAACGAACAGGAATCTTGGCTGCTGCTTCACTCCCCCACAATCCCCTTCCGCCTTCACAACAAACATAGCAAGGTAATTCCTAATCGTGTATGGCCTGCCCTGCCACTCTCATAGTAGCAGTGCTGCAGTGAAGCCACTAGATGGAGACATACGCCATGACACGAGTTTGACGCTTTCCCCGCAGAGCTTCCTGTTCCTGCTCTCCTCTGATTACGAGAGGTCAGAATGGCGGGAAAACATTCAGAAGCTCCAGAAGAAAGGTGATGTTAATTCAAATACAACTGTTGATTTGTCCCTGACAAAAACAACTGTGCCGCCAACGACAGCATTCCGTGTCTTTTCAGACCTTCAGGCGTGCGTATTAAGTTCGGTCGAGTTGCAGGTCCTCACCAGCTCCTGTTTCAAACTCCGAACTGTCCACAACATTCCCGTCACCAGTAATAAAGATGGTAAGACATTGTAATCTTTGTAAAGTGAAAATGGGGACAAACACGCACGCATGCACACACCAAAATGACATGGGCTGCATAGAGCACAGTAGGGGTTCAAATTGAGACCAGCTGGCAAAGGAATGTTCTCATAATTAGCTGAATGGATAACAGCAGAGACCCAAAACTGGAACTCTGAACTTGTTTCAGCACAATCAACCTGTGACTGGAAAAAATGTTAAGCTAATGCCTTCCTCTTCAATTAAAAAGATAAATACATTAAAAATAAATATATAAATAAAAAACACATTGTTTGAGTTAAAGACTGCTTGCTTAGTAGGTTCTGGATTTCAAGTCGCGGTTTTGGGCCTTTTTTTGTGGAGTCTGTTGCACATTTTTTATTGGCGCACTGCATATTTTAACAGTAAATGTATCTATTTACTTAGAAATCATGTTTATGAGAAAATGTTAACATTAAAACTTTTTTTTAAAGTATCAAAACATGAATATTACAAAAAGTAGAAATTTGTCTTTTTTAAAATAATAAAATACTACATTTTTATCTTAAAAATTGTGAGGTAGGTCCAGTTAACGTGGTTGGAGAAAAACATTGAAGAAAATTCGTAGGAAAAAAAATTGCCAATAGGTGGCGCTATCAGTAAGATGAAATGTAAGTTCGTGGATCAAATGTGTGAAATTTTGAGAAGATAAGGATCATCTGGGTCAAGTTAAAGCAGCTTTTATTGTCACAAAAAATTATCAGACTTTGCGGCACCGTAGCGGCCACGCCCCTTATCGAAATGTTACAATATTCGTTGTGGGGCATGATCAATATCTTAAGGCTTTTCTGACCAATTTTCAACTGGATCCCTTCAACGAGCTCGGCACAGTAGCTAAAAACGTAAAGTATGACATTTATTGTCACCACTAGGTGGCGCTATATGTATAACTGAATTTGATCATATAGATGTTTTCAGGCCGTGACTATTAAGTTGCATGAGAAATATGGGATTTTTTTGGAGCTTGTACATGGGAGTTATTAAGCATTTGCTCTTTCTGGACAAATGAAATTTTCAAGGCAATATTTGATGCCCCGCCCCCGTCATATAGTATCTCGAAAAGTCAAGATTGTTTACCCAATTGCTGTCTCAAGGTCTTGAGATGATACATGCCAAGTTTGAAGTCAATCGGATGAAAAGTGTTTGCAAAGGGGGAAAAAGCATGATCACAGTGAATGGGCCAAAATTGGCCATTCAAAAATCCATAGCTCACTTCCTGTACATTTTAGCTACATGGTCCCAAGAGACTTTTTTTTTTTTTTTTTTGTGCGTCCCAGGGTGCTGCACGTGCCTGCCAATTTTCATAGCTCTAGGTCAAATGTGCCGGGAATGGTTTTTATTTATCTATGCTAGACGCAAAATGTTTTTTTTTTTTTTTTTTGCATTGTTCCTGTATGGCATGTCAAGAACTGGACCATTTTTTTTCCTTTAACTGCTTGCTGCTTTTAGAATTATTTGTTGGTACATACACGTCTCGTGATTGACTGATGACCGATCAATAATTTGACCCTGCCTCTCACCCAAAGTCATCTGAAATAGGCTCCACCTCACCCTTGTCGCTGAACACGTTAAACGGTTGAAAATAGTTATCTGGTACAGATAATCACAGCTCTTGTGGCCGCCTCCAAGCTGAACATTCGACCCCTCGTCCTGTGAATGTCACCCAAACAAAAACAAAGCTGCAGCGTGACCCCACCCAAAAACATTCGCACCTGGTAAAAGCTTGGCTGTTTTGATATGTTATATGTACATTAGTGGCCGATATAATGTTAGTTCAATTAATGTCAACGTGATGCCTTTATTCCCAGATGAAGAGATTGCAGGCCTGTACGGATTCCTCCATGTGATTGTCCACTCAGCCAAAGGATTCAAGGAGTCAGCCAGTAAGTCTGCCAGCAAAACAACTTTTGTTCCTCGCCACACTTGCGCTCACGCTCCAGCTGCGCGTACTCCTTTGCACACAGCTGCTATGGAGCACATGAGCCAGTCAATCGCTGCGTTTTTGTGCACGTGCTGTTCTCATCGGTGAACAGAAGAGGGAGAAAGAATGTTGAGGAAATAGAATGTGATTTTTTTTTTCTTTTCCCCCCCTAGACAGCATGATGAAGAGCTTTTAACTCATTCACTCCCAGCCATTTTCACATTTCGCAATCCCGTTCGCTCCAGGATGTTTTACTGGATTTTGACTGATTTTGCAAGGCCCACAGAATATTGTGGTCTATTGCATTAAAAGCACGGAACCTATCAAAAGATTTTTCGTCAGGGGAAAAAAAGTATGTATCTATCTGGTTCCGTTTTGCAGCAATTAGCATTAGAAGAGAGCTACGTTTCATCATTTTTTACAAATCTATTTAAAATTGTAAGTAATTGAGCTTTTTTGACACCTGCTGGCCGTTTGTGTAATAACTACCATTTCTGCAACCGTTCTTTGCAGTTGAGAGGCTGCATCAAAGCCTTCTGTATGCTCTAGCATAAAAAACAAAAAAACGTATAAATACGTCTTTGGGACACTTAAAACATAAAAAACGTATTTACACGTCATTGGGAGCAAATGAGTTAATAACCACAAGTCACTCTATTAATTCCTTAAATAGTTTTTGTCTTTTCAATTACGAACTATACTTCCTGTCTTATTTTGCATCCTGTTGTTTTTGTGTAGACAACTCTGCGTGTATTTGCGAGTGTTTGTCCGGCTCCAGCATTTATAGCCAGTGGGGTGTTTCCAAACAGAGGCTCCTTTCAGACGTGCCAGGAACGGACAGCTGGCGTTTCACTGCACATCGCACCCAGTCTCTCACACGCAGAGTTGAAATCTCAAATACGGCGCAACGGGACAGAGAAAGATGATTTCCTCGGTTACCATGACAGCCGCGAGAGTCGGAAAGCTGCAACGCAAGAACGTTCCGGGAACGGATTGGAGTGCGATCTCCTCGGAAAGGCGCGTTTGATCCTTCGTAGAGAGCAAAGAGAGCTGAGGTGGTTGCCAGCGAGGAAATATTTGCTGTTAACCAGATTATGTTGTTGAGCAATGACACAAGCTGATGAAGACGTTGTATGCTGCCATAACGTCAAAACTGCCAATTAAAGTATTGAGTTTAATGATGGGATCCAGATCCATGTGCATTGTCAGCAGCAATGTTGTGAGAGGATTAAGCACGGCTGCTGCGGTTTTGGTTCGGCTCGATACATTCCTTTTGTTAGAAAGCCGCATTTCCGACTCTATAAAATATAACACGTGAATGTGGTTAGTGGCAATGCACATGGTATTATTATTATTATTACAGTCAGCATGTCTAATGACTGCGAATAGCGCTCATTTTTTTTTTTTTTTTATCGACTTTGATTGTTGACAAGACGTATATTGGGGTAATCCAGTTCCATGTTTTTTGTTTTTTTTTCTGATTGTGAAGGTGCACATGCATTTTATACGAATCCACATCTCGTACATGTCGCTTTCCCGTGGGAACAGGCTTTCCATTCCGCCCGGGGCGTTTAGTCAAACTAGGTCACAAAAGCAGGAGCTCGAAGTTGAACATCTCAAATAATGACGTTTGTATTATCTTAAAAACATGGTCTGCTCAAGTGTAAGTTTAGCTCTTGGTGTATTTATATAGTTTGGTGCTCTCAGCTGTGCTACATGAGCAGAGTCCGTTCATTACCCCCAATTTAAGTTCAATTCGGCCAGTGGTTCTTAACCTGTAATGTCGGACTAACTAATCAGCCGGCCACAATCAAAACATATACATTTGTAATTAATTTCAGAAGCAGCCCTCAGACGTGCAATGCCACTTGTACGGGGAACCGTCGTCCTGGATGTCATTATTTTATAACACAACTTAAACTACGGTTAATTTAATTATTAGTATTTTGTTTGTAATCATACACTGACATAAATGTGTTAAATATGACACAAATTCAATTACTGCTAACACAAATAGATTTAACGTCCTTATAACATCATTAACTACACCACGCAATGCATTCTGGGAACAATAACAGGTCGATTCAACACGTCCGGAACGTATACCGGCAAAGTGTTGCCGCGTTCCATTTGCATTCGTGTTATCTTTCGGAACAACATGATTACAGTTGAGCTCTGTAATTTAGGGCTGGCCCACAAAATTATGTATCTATATAACGACAATTGTTTTTAAGTTATATAGCGTTATTTTCCCGATGCGGCCCACTTGATAATATATTTTCCTCCAAGTGGCCACTGAGCTAAAATTTGACACCCGTGATCTATAGAGTACTTTAAAACAACCACCACTGTTTGCTTAAGATGGAAATCATGGGCAGCAGATACAATGAAAACTGCAGATGCCTCAGAACTGAACCCTGTGGAACACCGTACACATGTGAATTCATATTGCACATATTCATCTTTTTTTTTTTTTTTTTTTTTTTTTTTTTTTTTTTTTTTTTTTTTTTTTTTTTTTTTTTTTTTTTTTTTTTTTTTTTTTAAATACATTAGGGGTGTGCTCAAAAAAATCGATACGGCAATATATCGTTGCGGGCCTCATTACAATACACGTATCGATACGCAGGCGTCAGAATGACCTGACTTTGGGCCATAGCCAGGGTACACACTGGACTGGTCATTATTCAATTGCACGGTCCATTAAATATTATTTCGGAACAACAACGAATCAATGAAATAATGATGGCCGTTGCAGTTTGTTTGATGTGTGCATTTTTCCCAATTAAAGCCCACACCCCATTGGAGGGTGGGTGGTCCCAGCAGATTTGGTAACCTTAGATAACCTTGAGCAGCTAACTTAGCCCTCCGTGGCGGCGACGTCTCATTCAAGTGTCTACCCTGTCAACTTCAATGTTTAACTACAGATGGATGAAACTGAAACAGGCTTACAGAAGAGGAGAGAGAAACTTTGATTCATTAAAAAAAAAAAAAAAAAAACTTACTAGAACTGATATGCCTTTCGTTATAGGCTATTTTAAAAATAAAGTAAAACATGTTTGACGCTTCAACATCAGTTGTTTTTGTTTTTGAACAATAATTGATTCAAATAGTTTCATAATCATCACAAGGCTTAATTGCATTGAGCATGTCTCTTGACCCCATGAAATAAAATTAAATCAATAAGCGAGCGTTCCCATGTCAACAAGAAAAATGGTTTCACTTGTAAATCAATTAAAGCCATGGCCGCATGGATTGATGGTGTTTTTCGTGCTATTGTTAGCTTCCCAAACAATTGAATTAGGACTTGTTTGCTAAGAAATTTTCACCAGTCACGCCGGGTGGATAACGCGGCGACTCCGTGGCTGGTTCCTGGAGCTGAAAAGCCGCTCATTCGTTTAGCGGCCTGCCGCTTGTCAACCGATTCCGCCGAGTCTTATTTTGGCCCAGCGTTCAACACAACCCGAGGCTAAGATTAGCATCCTGTGTTAGAACACACAACGAGGCTTACAAGTCAGATGGAAAAGAAGGATGGTATCCATTAACCCCTGTTTGAAGGGTTCAGAGACCCCCATGCAGACCAATTCATCCCCCTCAGAGTCAGCCTTGTGTTGACCTGCCCGGGAAATAGACATTCATGAAGTTCCAGGCCACTTTTAGTTCGTCCTACTTCTGCGTTGGAGTCTGTTGACACAAAAAAAATATTACTCTGGCCTTGTTTGAGTTTCATATCTGGGCAAAGAAACCCATTTCAGATGATGATAAAGTTCTACAGAAACGTTTGCGCTCTTGTCTCAAATAAAACACTAATTTTCTGTAATGTTTCTGATAAATTGAGTGTGCTGTGGATTTTACGTATCAAGTCAGTCAGTCACGCTTCTGTTTATAACAACAAATGAGTTTATTAAATATCTCCCACGCGGCCACGCCGAATTCCCCCTCCAATGAACTTCCCTCGTATCATCGCCACTAATCTTCCTCCCTGTGAGTAATTATGCCCGCCCTTCAGGATGCTGAGAAAACAAGCACGGAACGAGACCAGATGGAATGAGGTTCATTAAATTGTAAAGTCATGTTATTTTGTGAAAGTATTTGGCGATTTTCACAAGGTTGATGTAGTTGTTGTCTCGAATTCCTTCTACAAGACCAACATTATATTGCTTTTCATTTCTACATCGCACTCCCTCTAGATTTTTTTTTTTTAACTCTTTGACTGCCAAAAACGTTTAATAACGATTCTTAAAATCACGACGTATGCTGCCATAAACGTTAAATATCGTCAACTACGTTTGATTTTTTTTTTTTTTTTTTTTTTTTTTTTTAATCATTGGGCAGTGCAACATCTCAGTGCAGCTCTGCCTGGTCAATAGGTTGTGGAATCAAAAACACTAACTATGGCCAGCAGATGGCAGCATTGCATCTCTTTACAATGGGGACGTCAGTGTATGAAATTACAATGAAACATGACGAAATTTGATGAATTGAACTTTTTCAAGGATGATGTGAATGATCAAAAGCCTTTGTCGTATTATTATTATTTTTTATTTTTTGATAACATGTGGCAGTAAAAGAGTTAAATTTTGATTGGTTTCTATAGTATACAGTAGCATCTCAACTTGCGAGTGATCCAACTTACAGGTTTTATGAAACACAAACTGCTGGGTGGATGATTTATTGTTTTGAGTTGTGAGCAAAAATGTTTAATATCACACAACAGTTCAAGAAAGATGCCAAGTACTTGTTACAAGCTCCTTTTTTGCCATGTCCAATTAGAGTTTACTTGAAATCTAAACTTAAAGCAAAGACCAAACACCACATATTAATAGTATTCATTTAGTTCCATACAGTATGCAATGTTATAACAAAGAACAAAAACACAAAGAGGTCTGCAAAATGAATACGTAAAAATATGATGCACAAAATTTCAAATTCTTTACATGTTTTTTGCTACAAGTAAAATACCTAGAGTGATTTTTTTTTCTTCTTTTTTTAACATTGCTTTAGTTTTTTTTTTCAGGGACTGGAACAGATTAATGGCATTTCCATTCATTTCAATGGGGAAAGCTGTTTTGAGTTACAAACAAGGTCACAGAACAAATTAAACTCATAAGCCAACCACTGTATTTTGCATACTGTAATGCTCTCGCATGTGGGAAAGGGGAGCCAGAGTTGCCGTTGCACTTTTCAGCCGCTCGTTGTAAGCAGCTCGAACAGTAAAGTAAAACGCAGTATGCAACACTCATGTCTACCACAGCTCTCGCCCAGATATTCTCATACAGATTTGAGGATGTCGCGCCCCACACCACCAAGCCCCGCCTCTTAAAGGCACATGCAAAATACACAGATGTCTGACAATATTTTCTATAGTATTTTCAGTATGATTAAAATGTATGTAAGCTAAAAATATGTTAAGTGAGTGAAGCAATTTTGAAAATGTTTTTAAATCATGTTGCGTTATTTTGCAGATTTTCACTTATTGCAGGTGGGTCTGGAATGTAGCTGTTGTAATAAACATGGGCTCACTATATAAACATTCTCTGTCAGGCTTGCAGAGTGTTTATATGCATATGAGGTTTCAAGACACACTCACGCGCACACACACACACACCTACTTCCGTCTGTACATCCTTCGCTCAATCTCGGCAGCTCTCTTGGTGAAAGGTCGAGCCATACGTCCATCCATCCATCATCATGTCGGGTGGAGTCTAACCCGAGGGAGCGGGTCGAGGTTACGGGACGTAATAGACACTTTACAGACAAGCAGCACCACCACAGCCAGCAAAAAAATGCGACACACAGCATTAAAAAAAAAGAAAAAAAAATACATTAGCCGATATAATTGCTTCGTGTATTGGACAAGAGGGGCCACATCCCTGGAGAGGGACTGTCACACGTACGCAGACTGGAAATTGATGTCTTTCTGCTCACAAAATACAATATATTGACGCTTCAAGGACTTGTCCACTTTGATGCAACTAACATCTTTTTGTTTTTTCTTCCTCTGGCACTGCTCAGATGAGACTAAGATCATGAGGCGCATATTTAAGAGTGATTTAAATATTATACTAAAAAGCAACCTGCATACGACTTTATTAGTCATTTGAGTTTACGTGATCATCACATCACTTTAATGTGATCTACGATGACAGCATTATGCTCTAGATCTAATCTAATAAGTGAATATGTTATCATGAGGATATAGTGGGTTTAAAAAAATGAAAGCAATATGAACGACTGCCCAGTGAAAAACATAAAGCCTCAAAATATATATATATATATATATATTTTTTTTTTATAATCTTGATTAACCTAAAAGTTGATTAATTTTGATCTACTCTGACAATAATGTCATAATCTCGGGATTTGCGACCATAAATGGCATTAAAAAGCATTGACTAAAATTTCTAAAGGGATTACAACATTTAATACAATTGATGCAAAAACATTGTTGTTCATGCTGTATTTCACATCCAACATTGATCCAATGAAAGCAATACAACACAATTTAGCAATAATAAATGTGATTTAAAAATGGATGCATTTGTGTGGGGACTGGTGGCTAATTGTAATTTACAACGTCACCAACGTACAACATGAAACACTCATGCTACCTGGTGGCAGAAAATGACCACAGCACACAAATCTGACTCAATGTTTCGTTTTATTTTGTTTTGTTTATTTATTTTTTTTCCTTCCGGACACATTACAGGTTACATCGATCACATCACATCTTTTGCAACATTGACATCCGAAGAAGGGCTGTTGGGTAGAAGCCGATGGCTTATTAGAAACCCGTCCCCAAACCAGTCAATGTTTCACACTCCTTTTAAGTATTTAGTATTTTTTTTTTTTTAAATAAAAGTACGGTATCAATGAACTAAAATATACAACCACATTTGTGTTTAGTAACCATATTTGTCCACTTGTATGTTCATGAATGTGAAAAACTTGGAAAAAAAATATTTCTTTTTACATTTAGAACCAATATAATGTGCGATTACTTGTTAGATATGGAAATCATGCATTTCACAAAAAATTCTAACCAATGGGTATACGTGTGCGTGCGTATGTATTATGCAGTACAACGTGGGCATTAAATTCGATTCAAGTTGCATTAAAATGTGACATTTGCTGATACCTGCAGATACTGATACCCTGCGTTTCCCCCTAGATCTGTACTGCACCCTCGAAGTGGACTCTTACGGGTACTTTGTGAGCAAAGCGAAGACCAGAGTCTTCAGAGACACCGCAGAACCTCAGTGGAATGAAGTCAGTTCAGGTTTCTCAGCTTCGTCCTGCGGACATTTTTATGAAGCGTCCTCGTGTCCTTCAACAGGAGTTTGAGATCGAGTTGGAGGGATCGCAGTTCTTACGAATCCTGTGCTACGAGAAGTGTTACGATAAGAGCATGCTCAACAAGGATGACAACGAGATCGTGGACAAGATCATGGGCAAAGGGCAAGTTCAGGTAAGAGCGGAAAGAATAAAAATATGCAAAAAATGGAGACGCCTCGTCGTGGGGAGTTTTACCGCCATGTTGACGTGTTTTTGATTAGCTGTCTAGCCGCTTCGCACAATGACGTGGTTTTGTAGCGGTTGGCCTCGAATTGCAGAGTCTGTCAAATGGGGTTTTCCCCGCCTTGTTGTGAGAAATATACTATAAAAATCCCTTTTGGGGGTTTGTCAACCATATGCAGCCTCCACAATGGAATCTTCGTGGTTACTTTGGAGGCAAAATGCTGTTCTTCTTTCGTAAATGATGAGATTTTTCACAGCCACCTACAGACGAGTCATGCGTGAATTTTCCACAAGGGGAATTGTGGGTTGGTCAAGTCAAGCCTGACTGGCTGTCGTGTTCTCTTCAATTCTAGCAAATTGCAGCAGTTGCTATCGTTCACTCTAGCGTCACCTCACGAGGGTTTTAAGTAGGGGTGTGGCAAAAAATCGATTCATAAAAGAATCAAGATTGTCATTTATTAATTGAATCGATATTAATATCCAAAAATTGATTTTATTTAAATTAGAAATTAAGAAGAAGGGGAAAAGGCAGTTGTAGCCAACGTGCTGTTTTTGTGGAAAAAGGCACTTACAATACTAAATTAATAAGTGTTTAAACAAAAAAAAAAAAAGACACTTTAAAGGGATACCTCTCTTATTTAGCTTATTATAGCAATAAAAAGTTCATATTTTGTGCATAGTTAATTTGATACTTGAATTATTTTTCACGTACAATTAGTACCTTTAAAAACACATTTTGCAACATGCTGTCGACTGAAAATGACATCACAAGGGCTCAGGTAACCAATCACAGCTCACCTGTTTTCTAGGTTTGGTCATGTGACATTCACAAGCTGAGCTGCGATTGGTTTCCTGAACCCTTGTGATGTCATTTTCAGTCGACAGCAAGTTGCAAAATGTGTTTTTAACGGTACTAATTGTATGTGAAAAATATTGACAATATCAAATATAGGCAAAATATTAATGTTTGACTGCCAAAAAACAAGTAAAGTATCCCTTTAATGTCTCTATTTGTCATTTTGTCTTGCAAAGCAGACTGGAGTAGATCATGGCAATGTTGTGCATATCTGTAAATTGAAGCAGAAATTATTTGGCAATCAAATCATTTTGAATCGAAAAATCGATTCTGAATTGAATCGTAGACCCAAAAATCATAATCGAATCGAATCGTGACACAGTCAAAGATTCCCAGCCCTCGTTTTAAGTATCATCAGTTAACTGAATTGAAACATTGAGCAGGTTATTAGTGAATATTAATGTTACACTTGATGCAGACTATATAATTGAGTTCAACCAGTTTGTTGCTTCCGAGATATCAGTGACAGCTGAGAAACATATTTGTGTCGAGCTCGGCTGAAAGTGGGGCAAACATCAGATCACCCACATGAAACTCTGTTTAAAGAGGAAAGATTCAACTCCAAAATAACGCCTTGGAGCGTGCGCGCCACTGCTTCTCATTAAACATATTCCAGTTTAGAAAACAACTCCAACAAACTTCTTCAGCGTTTCCTGTTTTCGTCGCACTGCTTATGCATATCTTGGTGTCACCGGCAATGAGTCACACCGTGTATACGTTATGGGTCTTGTTTAGACACATTCAATCCACAGACCTTACACGCTATCAACCGTTTATTTGAGTGTGACTATTCAAACATCCATGTATTGAACATTCATTCAAATTATGGAGTGACTTCTAAAGATGAACACTAATGTGCAATTTTTAGAGGAAAAAGTCCACTTTTAAGACAAAGTCGTGAATGACATCAGCTAGCTAGACTAAGTGCAATTTCTGGAGAAATTGCGTGGGAATGCTGAAATCCTGGTTTACTTGACAATCCGCTTTACCAACTGTGCCACCGAGCAGTATCAGACACCTGGTAATGATAAGTTATATATATGGAAAGTGATACTTAGAAAATGTTCAATGACTGTCCCATTGGAAATGAATGGGGGAAAAGTTGATAATAAATGTTAAATTGTGCAAATACTGTAAGTAATGTAGAATCAGACGATATATATATACCCCGGGAGGCGTTCATTTTTTTTTAAGCTATCGGGAGTTGAAATTTGAACAGTGTAAATTGGAAGTTGTTACTCAGCAAAAAAAAAAAAAAGTGTGGAGAATAAAAATTACAATAACATTGTGGGAATGCTTCAGCATTCCCACAATGTGAATCTTCCGTTCGGGGCATATCGAGAGATTTATTTGATTTATTTTTTTCTAGAAGTGCTTTGCGTCTTCTCTGGCCTTTTGTGGCCTTTTCACTACATTTTCCAAAAGAACAGCCAAGCTGAGCAAGAGAAGGACAGCTTGAGAAGACAAATAGAGTCAAATATGCACCCAACAGCTAAGTAACACTCCAGTTGCACCACACGGTACAATTCAGATGATCATATTTAAGGTTTAGTGGATTGTGGTTTATACATTGTTGTCATGACAGTGGTTAACTTTTCGTAAAAAAAAATGTTATAGCGAGATGCAAGAGGTATTTTCCCTTTGTTGTGAAAGTGACAACTTTTTCTATTAAAGTGATTAAATAGACTTTTACAACTGTTAATATTGTTGAAATGTACTTTCGAATCATTTTACTTCCAGCGTTTCCTCCAGTGCTTTATAAGCCTGGTGGTCCGCCCAGCTTTTCTTGCCCCCGGGCCGTATTTCGTTTGCCAGTTTTCTATCGGGCAAACACTGACTACCATGACTTTGTTTGGGAAATTGTTTCAAGATCTGAACATATGCGAAGTCTGTTCCTGCAAACGGTTGCGTTCCACCTCCAGAGCTCCACTACATATCACTTCCTGTTATATTTGTTTTTATATATATTTTTTTGCATATCTAACAGCAAATTCCACTTCCTTTGTTATGGCTGCCAGTCACAGAGACAAATGTTGCTGGGAACATCGACTTCGAGCCAACAACAGGGGAAAAAAAAAAAAAAAAAGCAAAAAATTACACCACATGTTTGAGACACAAAATGAAGATGGAGCGAGAGAGTGAGAGAGAGAGCCATGTCGCAAACCCTCGAGAGGGTGGGAACAGTGTGCGCTTGATTATGTGAGTGGGAAGGTTTGAGAGAAAACGAGTCACATTCGGAAAAGATGTTCTTAGCTGGCGTCTGAGTACTGTTTGTTGTAAAACTGTAAAAATTTGAGTATTGGCACCCGCTGTCGTTTTAATGAAACAACTCGGGGAGTTGTAGTTTTTCCACAGTTTTTGCTGAAAGCACTGATGGGTAAAACAGAATTATGGGTCTGCTATGCCCTGACAGACGTTTGTCCTCCAGAGTGCAGATACTTTCACTCAAGCTGTTTGCTTTCTTGGTGAAGTCAAGTTTGGAAGGGGCCTTCAATGTTTTGCTTTCCTCTCTGGAGACCTTCAGAAGATTGTGGATTAGCGACTGACCATAGATGGGCATATTATTTGGGCTGGAAGTTTTTTTTGTTGTTGTTTTTTTTTTATCCCACTCCACACAGCTCTTGCTTCACTTTGAACTGATGAGGAACATGATCCTTCAAGCTGATTTATTTTTTTTTTTTAAATAAATAATGGTGAAATGTACAGTTTCTGACACTGTTTGAAAATCATTTATTTGGGACATCCCATG
The DNA here is from genome assembly GCF_051991245.1 of Festucalex cinctus. NCBI lineage: Eukaryota > Metazoa > Chordata > Actinopteri > Syngnathiformes > Syngnathidae > Festucalex > Festucalex cinctus. Next base: position 4,106,785 of record NC_135428.1, read on the forward strand.
AGCAAGATAACCTCTGACCTGCGGGGTCAACTGTGTTAATCCTTCTATGACTGGCAGCGATGTCGGATTACACACCTCCCGTCCATCAAAACGTCAGCCTCAAATGTTTCTCCGAGCAGATTTTTTTTTGAGGAAAGCCCCCACTTGATCCGTATCAGCTCTCCAGGTTGCCAGTCAAAGGAAAGGAAAGAGCCGTCTCCACTCTGTGATGACTTTGGCATGTTGCCCCCCCCCCCCCCCCCCCTTTGGCTGCAGGTTCCGCGTATCCAAAGCGACCTTTTCTTATGCATACAAACTCGACGCATTTGGAAACTTGAATTGTACTTAACAGAGCGCAGACCACCAACATGTCAGAATTGTTAACAAAAGTGAAATAAGATTTAGAGAGAGTTTTTTTTTTTTTTTTTTTGTTCGTAAGCAGGTTACTTCCTGGTTCAGAAGTAGGTAACATTCGCACAGTTTCTGGTCTTTGTGGATGATTAAATGGCATGGTGACTAAGTGAATGTACACATGGGACTGTACACATGGGACCATTTTTTGTGAAGTCCCACAGTGACTCAAAACAGCTCTTGCTTGGCAATTCTCTGTATGCCTCGTCCCTGGAGGAGGTCATTAGCAGAGCAAACTGGAATCAGACCAATACTTTGGAGTCAATGTCAACCCCAAAAAATTCTTTATGATGATATCTGCAGTCTCACTAGTCTTAAAAACGTCATTCTGAATAACACTGTCTTAAGCAGAAAAATTCACCCGTTTTATCCATCTCAAGAGTTTGGCACTTGCTGTCTTCAGAAAACAAGTGAGCCATGATTGGTCATTTTCAGTGGACAGCGAATGACAAAATGGCCGCCTCCTGAGATGTGCATTTTCGGAGTCAAAAAGTACAAAACGGTCACCATTTCTCGTAAAAGTGCACTCGAGCACTTTGTAAGTTGTCCCAAGTGACACAAGAGTGCGACTTGCCATGCTTTTCCTCCGGAGAACAAGTTGCGTAACTGGTTAGGATCCAAATCCCGGAGCTTTGTGTCGCCGCGATCCGTCCTATCGCTCGCTTTTATCTCGGCAACCCGACCCGCACACGCACCCGATTTCATCCTCCCTTTGGGCTCTTTCCTCTTGAGGCTTTTTCTGTCTTGTTTTATCACGGGGGGTCGTGTGGGTTGCCTGTAAAAGCTGCCCGTGACCACTAATTGACCAGATGAGAAAAAGGGAAATAACAGGTAGTCGATGAATGTCCGATCAGCACAAGCATTTTAGGTATCAAAGGTGACTTTGAATTGTTTTTGTGTGCACTGCGTTCTTTGCAGCCAGCACATACACATGCAAGGTCACCTACAACACCCCTGAGACACCACTAAGGGTTGTTTTTATTATTGGCTTGTATTTAACTCATTCACTCGCCGCCATTTTCACATTTCGCAATCCCGTTCGCTCCCGGCTGTTTTACGGGATTTTGACTGATTTTGCAAGGCCCACAGAATATTGTGTTCAATTGCTATAAAAGCATGATGGAACCTATCAAAAGAAAGATTAAAGTCTCTTCTTTCATCAGGAAAAAAAGTATGTTTCTATCTGTTTCCGTTTTGCAGCAATTAGCATTAGAAGAGAGCTAAGTTTCATCAGTTTTCACAAATCTATTTAAAATTCTAAGTAATTTAGCTTTTTTTCTAGATGGCCCTGGTTGATCTCTTTTGCTCTCCTGCCACCTGCTGGCCGTTTGTGTAATAACTACCATTTCTGCAACCGTTCTTTGCAGTTGAGAGGCTGCATCAAAGCCTTCTGTATGCTCTTGCAGAAAAACCAAACAAAAAAACGTATAAATACGTCTTTGGGACACTTAAAACATAAAAAAAACGTATTTACACGTTATTGGGAGCAAATGAGTTAAGTTGAGCCCACGTCAACCCCCGCTGCAGCGTTAACAGGCCCCGCTAAGCCGTAATCTGACCAGTTTCCCGGAGATAATGAGAGCCAGATAAGGAAAGGAAGAGAGAAAGAAAAGAACTGATGAACTTGTTAGCCTTGGGCTTCTTCTTTAAGACCCCCTCTTGGAAGTGCGGGAGCGGGACAGGGATGCGCACATTAGCTGACGTTACTGTAAAAGTACGGGTGCAAAGGGCTTGTAAAGTTGGCGGTGAGCATCTGTCTGCACTCTCATTCCCACTTAAGTGCCGTCGTCTTCCCTCGTCATTAAGCATTAGATGCAAGGATTGACATTTATATGCTTTGTGAAGGTTTTATTGGTGAAAGCGTCTGTATTTTGGCTAATTGCATGTTGTCCTGCGAAGCTGGCGGGCAAGCGCATCATAGCGAGCCAAAGACTTTACTTTGGATTTGTTACCAGTAGTTGTAATTGAGGTTAGCAATTTTGTAATGAAAGCGCGTTGATGTGTGATTGCGATTCACATAAAATGAACGTGTCGCCAATGGTGTCATGTGGTTTTTACCTGCTGTCATTGCAAGCTGCGATCTGTCGCGTTTCAAAGCAGCACATGGACGTCAGCGACAAACGCACACGCGCAGCTGTCAACAACAGTTACAGCTTGGAATATGTGTAGTCAGCCCGCCTACATTCGGACAAGGCTGTATTGTACATAACAAATACAGCCATGGTGTTTATTTACATGCACCCCCTTTTTCATTGTGTTTTTATGTAGTTTTTAAAAAAAAAAAATATTTTTTCATTTTTAATTTTTTTATTTTTTATTTTTTAAATAAATACCAGGTAAGGGGTCACCAACCTGAGTTTGTTACACATTTCTGGTATAAGAAATATGTTCAAATTACCTTGAATAATGGTATTATTACGGCCTGACCTGCAGTATTTATTCAACTAATATTAGCTGTTTTAAAATAGTCAAAATTGAGCCACAAGAAAATGGCAAATTAATTTATTTATGTATTTATCTATTTATCTATTTTTCTACGCATAAAATAAATAGTGTGAATAAAAAATGTTTTTATTCACACTTTATTTATTTATGTATGTATTTATTTATTTATTTTTCTCTAAGCCAATTTGTCAGTTATCAGAATTGTATTCTGGCAAATATTAGAATCAGCATCAGGATCCAATTTATAAAAAATAAATAAATAAAGAAAGAAAGAAAGAAAAGAAAAACAATAATCATATTAAAAAAAAATCCACATCTGACAGGCTGTAGTTATTATTTATATATGTCATAATCAACAATTAATTTAATTCATTTATGGGGGTGATTTTTCATAATATAGGAAACAGACATTTTATTTCTATAAATATCTGCCGATGTTGTTTACCAATTTCAAATAATCACGACTACAACATTCCCAGAAAATCACAATTGTCCCATGACTGGTCAGTTATTTTCAGAACAGGCCCCTGGGGGCTACCTGACACACCATATTAATACATTTTATAACAAAGGGCCGTACTGTATGTATATTTGTTTCCACTGTGTTTTTAACGTGGCTTTTTCCGCAAAATAGCTTCGCTGTAAAAAATCCACACTTAGAAATGCTTCATCCCTCCAACTTAAAATGAGCAGTTTCTGCCCTGAGGGATTTAATAACTACATGCTTTGCTTTGATCTCTTCATATATAAGAATGAGCATTTGAATATGTGTCTTTGATTTTAATAGGCAAAAAAATCAATAATTGTATAGTGTGCTATTGGACACTAATCGTAATGTTGTTGTTTTTCTCCAATTTGGAGCCGTAAATGGCGTATTTTATTAGTATTGTACATCAGCCAAGAGTTTAAAAAAAAAAAAAGAATAATATCACATTTCAGAAGCTGTTCTGCATCTGAGGACCCCGCGTAATGCGTCGAAGATGTAAAAAATGCCATTTAAAGGCCAAAGCTGCTCTCCGCCACACGTCGCCCCCCCCCTCCTTTTTCCACAGCCATCCATTTGTTTTGCCAACTATTTCAAATAGAAGCACACTATCTCCAAGAAGAATGGAAGAACCCCAGAGATGTTAAAGGCAAGCTGACCGAGTAATTGCTCCTCATTAAAACATTGCATAATCTCGAAGAGAGATTGACTGCAGATGTCCGTTTTTTGTGCATGCGGCAGTTGCAGACGAGCAAAAAAGAATTGCAACGAGAGCCCCAGATGGTGGCAAATGACGGCATGCCGAGGGTTAAAGCGAGAACAAAGGAACCCGTCGGAACGAGAGACATGAAATGCTCTCCAGAGAGACTCTGCGACTCCTTTTTCACATTCGCGAGCGACCTTTTTTTGTGTCTTGCGGAGCCTTTGTGCGAAAAGGTAATTGGAAACAGTCTAAAGCGAGGCCAAGCTTATACGATGATAATCATATTGGCGGCTGTCAAATCCGATGCTCAGATAACACGGACAGAAAGACCTTCAGTTAAGCCGTATGTTACTTTTCCCATTTTTATAATCGGTGAACTGGACTGCCTTTTGAAAGTTCCCCTCGCGATTCTTATTGTTTCAGCTGATAAGACGTCCTTATGAGATTAATAGTGCGGTTGGGAAACGGAGCATGAGACGCTGACAAGCTCACGCTTATATCATCCTTTTGTCATGACAAAAACGATAGTGGGGGTTTCTGTGAGCAAATTATTCTTATTTAACTTCCGCTGTTCCTGTCATGATCACTTTGCAAACGTCACTCAATTTGGGACGCTTCTTTAAAACGTAAGCGCATAACAAAACACTTTAGTCCAAGCGTGTCCTCTCTGTGACATTGGTAGAAAAGAAAGTCACTTGCTCCATGCAAGTAGTAAAGCTCATTTCATGCACTCGGCTGCCAGCAAGCTGCGGGGCTCGCTCAGCTCGTGGATTCATCTCAGCTGTGGGTCTGTGAAATCTTTGCTCAGTAGATCAGTGTCCTCTGTGTGTGACCAGTAATGGCATTGCCATTGGAAGGTTTTTTTTCTCTCTCTCTCTCTCTTTGTTTTGCTTTCTCACTGGATTTTGCCATCATTGACTTTCATCCATTTTTATTATTCCTCCCAAAGACGCAGAGAGGCAAAGTTACCTTTTCACTGTCCCAACATGAACTCTCAATTCCGGCATTTAATCGACAAGACTGAGAGGCCTCTGATAATAATCTTTGGCTGACATTTGCCCTTGGCTGCTTTTATTTTGAACCTTGGACTGAAGAATGTAAACACTCAATCACCACTTTATGGTGAAAACTCGACCCTGCATAGGATGGGCTTCGCGATCTGGACTTCATTATGTTCGGTTTTCTTTTAGGAATGAGAAGTAAAAAGTATAACACAGTACAGTATATTAACTCATTCACTCGCCGCCATTTTCACATTTCGCAATCCCGTTCGCTCCCGGCTGTTTTACTGGATTTTGACTGATTTTGCAAGGCCCACAGAATATTGTGTTCAATTGCTATAAAAGCATGATGGAACCTATCAAAAGAAAGATTAAAGTCTCTTCTTTTATCAGGAAAAAAAAAGTATGTTTCTATCTGTTTCCGTTTTGCAGCAATTAGCATTAGAAGAGAGCTAAGTTTCATCAGTTTTGACAAATCTATTTAAAATTATAATTTAGCTTTTTTTTCTAGATGGCCCTGGTTGATCTCCTTTGCTCTGCTGCCACCTGCTGGCTGTTTGTGTAATAACTACCATTTCTGCAACCGTTCTTTGCAGTTGAGAGGCTGCATCAAAGCCTTATGTATGCTCTAGCATAAAAAAAAGACAAAAAACAAAAAAAACGTATAAATACATCTTTGGGACACTTAAAACATAAAAAAAACAACGTATTTTCACGTTATTGGGAGCAAATGAGTTAAACATGACATTCATGTACTTTAGATGTCATGATCACAAAGTAACTTGTTCCTGCTTTGTTTGCATAAATATGAGATGTTTATATAGTCTCCTTACTTTTTTTCGTATGTCGTAATGCAGTCGTTCACTTCTGAATATATAATTTACTTGTCTCCTGTAACCTTCATTCTGGTAAAACGTGAAACTGTATAGTCTGGGCTCTTTGAAATGCCGTCCGCACGTTCTAACTGGCCGTGACACCTCGCTGTTCATATAACACCACCATGAGCACAAGCCGTGTCGTGCCGCTTGTTTGATCCTGCTTTATGACTTCCTGTCTCCAAAGGCGAGCGTGGCTGAATATCCATTTCCTGTTCAGACTGAGCTGCCTGCGTCTCGCCGCTTCATGTTTCCTTTTACTTTTTATCAGTAATCAGGATACACTTGTGCGTTTACTATGTCCAACTCTGATGCTTAAGTGAGATCAGATTTTTGTCTGCAGACAGTCGCAGCGGCACAACATTCCATTCAGTGACGTGTGGCCAAAGTTCAGGACGGGTAAAAGCACTGACTTGCTCAGGATTTGGATATAAAAAATATGAACCCAAAGTAGAAGATTAGCCAATATTTCAATTTTGAATTTTGTTTTGAAAGATTTTAATTATGCTTCCTGTCGGTGCTGGAAACACTCAAAAGTGGAATATATTTGTTGAAAAGGAAATGAAAAAATTCAGCTTTTATTTTATATTTAACTCTTTGACCGCCAAAAACGTTCCAGAACGATTAGTAAAATCACGATGTATGCCGCCATAAACGTTAAATCAACTATGTTTTTTGTTTTGTTCGTTTTTTATCAGTTGCCTGGTCATTGAGTTGTGGAATCAAAAACACGGACTACCTATGGCCAGCAGATGGCAGCATTGTATCTCTTTTCAATGGGCTCAATGTGTATTAAATTACAATTAAAGATGATAAAAATCTGATGAAATACAAAAATTTCAAGTAAATGATCAAAGTCTTTGTCATATTACTTTTTTTTTTTGACGTGTGGCAGTAAAAGAGTACATTTTATTAACCCATTTTAAAACTTGGTGTTTACTACCAATGTCTGCCATTTTATGAAGGGTAACTTTATTTTCAGGACCCAAAAGTGTCTTTGTAGCGAGTAATTGTCGTATCACAAAATCAGAAATTATTGTTTTTTTCTGGCTTTTCCCTCAAGTGATTTGATGTCTCCTGTTTTATTTCACATCTGTTGGACCAAAGATAAACCTGCAGTTAAATCCCGTGTCTCTATCTTCACATTTTGACAAGTTCGAACCACAAGTGGTATCAGTTAAAATAGTTTTTTTTTTTTACTCAATTGTCGTCACAAGGAGGATAAACGTAATTGTCTCAATTGTCTCTGGGGACGTTTTCAAGTTGTCAGCTGTTTTAAAAAAAAAAAAAAAAAAAAAAAAAAAAAAATGAGGTCAAGACATTGCAGTTATCCGACGTCAGTTGCTCACACCGAATCCAGCTGTGTCGCGTCAAGTTGAAGCATTTTATGGATTCTTCACTTGTTAAGGAATTCTCGCATTAATTCATTCAGTGCCATTGACGACTATACACGTGAAAGATCGATTTTTAACCCGGGCTGGCAGGGAATGAGTTAATGTACGACACATTTCTCGTTTTCTCATCCACATCGACACAGCACCAGAGAGACATTCTTTAACTGCCTGCAACGTAAGAAATCCTACCAAAGTTGAGTAACGCGGCTAATTAACAATAAAAAGCGGTTGAAATTGCTTCGGGGACCATCTTAGGCCGCTTATCTCAAGCGGTCGCTTTCCATCGCTTGAAGCAGCCTGTTGCGTAAGCGCTGCGCTCTGATGACAGTATCGCGGCGATCTTTTTTGGGAAAATGTCCCCGGCAGACGCATCAAACGCGTTGAGCTGGCACAGGCGCGATCTCGAGTGTGCAGCCTACCTGTTCGCTCTCTCTTTCAGCGAGCCGAGTGGGCGTTTACGAGGGCGGCAAGTGTATTTTGTCAGACTCGGATGAATTATGTAATGTGTTGTGTAATCGCAGAGCCAAGGATGTGCAGAGGAGGTGTTTTTTTGGGTGTATTGAATCTCATCGGCTCACTCCAGGATGTTTGATGAAATCAGCGTGATGCGGGCAGGTCAGCGGCCTTTTTTTTTTTTTTTTTTTTTTTTTTTGGTTTACTAGCAAAATCCAAACATCAAATAGGAGTTTTCGAGACAGAGTTAGACCGACATGGAGATAAACTAAAGAGTAAGCACCTCCTTGAAAAGTGAGGTTCCAGACCAGTCGTCATGGCAACACAAAGATGGGAGCCGAGTGTCCTCAAAAGACTCATTTGATTGTTCAGTTGACACAAACTTCCTGATAGGGTTTTCTAGTGATAGACCGATATGGTTTTTTCAAGGCCGATACCGATACAGATTATTTGTAGTCAAGTTGGCCGATAACCGATATTTCAAGCCGATATTCATTTGCAGTAAAATGGGGAGGGGGGGGGGAATTCTTTCAAACTATATATAATTTCTCACTGAGTAACAAATTCATGTGAATGTAGCTCATTTGGGGTTTTTGTTAGGGTTCGTAAAAACGTTTCAAAAAGATTTTTGCGGTGAAAAATTGTGTGAATATGTTCCAAATGTGTTTACGACAAATAAAAACTGACTGTGAACATCTTACAAATCCTGATGAAAACCCCAAATTCGCTACGTTCGCAAGTATCCCCTGCTCAGTGAGCTTTATCGGCCTTCAGATTCAAAACATGGCCGATGCCGATATTTGTCAAAATGCCAAATATCGGCGCCGATAATCGGCCGGGTCTATCCCTAGTTTTAACCTCAGGCCAACAATTTTTGACCTCAGTTTTTAATTGGTTATTGGAAGAAAAAAAAAAAAGAGATCTTTGAAAGCTGACATGGGTTAGGCAACAAATTCCTGACCCGGATGGAGAGAACGATTGCTGCTTTACAATGCAGCTCCTAATGAGGAGCTCCATTGCCTTTGATTTTGATGCCACACAAGCACATACTGGGTCACTGGGTCAGACTTGTGTGACTGACTGACTGGTTTTAATATCACCATAATTGTGAAGTATACACGCACGGGATTCTTCAACCGACTTACGAATTGAGCTCAATGTATTCGTGTGTCAAACATTTTTCATGAATTGAAATTCCATGAATCTAAATCCTAAGCGCCTGTTCCAGCCGCCATTGCGTAATCCTCGTCTGCGCTCATGCGATCTTCCAGGTGGCTGCGTGCAGTCAGTCGTCGTTTGACTCCGCGGAGTAAATAATTCAAGCAGGTCAAGTTAGCGTGTCATGCTAGGAAGCGGCCCTCGCTTCTTCTCTTCGTCGCTCGAAATGGGTCAGGCTGTACAGATGGCGCCGGTCCCAGTCTGCAAAGACAACACGAACATACACGGACACAATTTCAGAGCAGTGGATTCAACAAAAGTTTCTTTGCGGATTCCGTTGACACGATTTTGAGGTTTTAGTTTCCAACCACTAATCTATCACACAGTATAGCTTACATTATGGTACAGTTTGGAAGTGTACTTATTTTTTTGTGCCATTCACATTGTCAAGACTTGTCACCAATTGAGAATAATCACAAATAATCTGAATTCTGCTGTTTTTGCAACCTTTTTGCGAAGCCAATCATGTTAGAATGGAATTTAAAGGATGCAGCTGTGCACAATGCACTCCATTTATTGGTATGCACTGCAGTGTGGTAAGAGAAATGGAATGGCAAAAACAAAAAAAACAAGACAGGGAAATGAACACTGAATGCTGGGAGTACTCAATACTCGGTTCTTATGCTGGGTTCTCACCAAATCCAAAAAGGCCAACTGTTTTTTCGTGCGCACCGGAGCGTGTACGACGGCGTCTCGGCAATGGATTTTTTGCAGTAGAAAGCAGCAACTAGTTCAACCCTCCCCCCCTCTTGTTTGGTGGTATGGAGCGGCTTTACGAGGGCTCGTGCCAACCCCGCCCATCTATTATGAAGAAGAAAGACGGTCCTCATGTCAGAGCATTCAGGGCAACACGGGGATGAGCCATCTGCTCTTTCACCTTTCCATCACGTGGGCAATTCTGCGTTCTCGTTGAAAATACTTGGTCAAGGGTCAAACTCTCCCCATCATAAAACCTTCATATACTATTAAAGCACATATGCAATCGGAATCAAAATGTTAAGAATAAAACGACTAATTGTGTTCATCTGCTGTATCACAGATTATTTTGAAATTTTTTGCTTTTTTGTGTTCTAAATTAGATTGTGTGTTTGAAATTGTTTTAATGAGTTTAAATATACTTAAAAGGTAGGGTAAGTGTTATCAAAGAAAAACTTTGATATGAAAGAGGCTTTGATCGTTGACGAAAAGAGATACAATGCTTCCATCTGCTGGCCATAGTTTAGAGTGTTTTAGATTCCACAGCCCATTGACCAGGCAGCGCTGCACTTGGTCGTTGCACTGAGGTAAAAAAAATAAAATAAAATTGTTGACGTTATTTAACGTTTATGGCAATATACGTCGTGATTTTACTGATCGTTATTAAACGTTTTTGGCGGTCAAAGAGGTTAAAAAAAAAAAAGGTCTAATCAAGTCTAAAACTAGTCTCAACACGGTATTTTGATGAAATATATTAAATAATTTAGCAGGGGGTGAGATGGATATCACATTACCTTGTCACATGACCAACACAGAAAACAGGTGAGCCTTGTTGTTTGTTACCTGAACCTTTAAGCACTGTGATGTCATTTTCAGTCGACAGCAGGTGGCAAAATGGCCGCCCCCTGAGATGGATAACATCAGGTGGCTTTTCCTGCTAAATTCATATTAAACAAACAAAAATATGAATCAGGTTAGACTACAGAACATCATGAAGATTTGTTTTTGTTGTCAAGTCAGTTTCAACACGAACTCAAAGAAACAAAGCAAAACAAAAATCGTAGATGATTTTCAGTTCTCAAAGTCATACATAGTCATCACCATATATTTATCTGCACACAACGCTTTTTATGCGCACGAACGCCTTCCAAGAAAAGAAATCTGTTCTTGCATATGTCAAATGCAACCAACCACTAAAACCAAGTAGCATGAAGTCAGACAAATATTATCCTGGCACGCTTCTTTCATGTTAATAGTCTGCAATTAAATATCTTGTAGGGTGTGACTGTGGCTTTTTTTTTGGTGGCGGTCAGTCCAGAGCAGACGTTTCTCGTACGTGCCGCAGTGTTAACCGCAGTGTCAGCATGTCTGTTGTTACGCTGTACAGTACGCAGGCTTGTGTTTAAATATCATAAATAAAGCATGATCAAAAATCGGAGTGGGCGGGAATCACGAGACGGTGAATGGACGCGTTCACTCCGTGATGTTGATGTGAGGGGGCATGTTGGACTTTGGTTGACCTTGTTCGGTAGACGACTGAAGACTGGAAAATCGTCTGACCTTGACAAGAGAGCAAGAAATTGTGTGTGGATTGTTCTTTTATACAGCACAGTAAAGAAAAAAAAAGAAAAAAATCATTTATTATGTATGCTTTTTTTGTTTTGGTACGATTTTTAGTTTATTATGAATGCTTTTTCATTTTTTTTTTTCAGTCATTTTCTTCCATTAAAGGGATACTTCACTTATTTAGCCAATTATAGCAATAAAAAGTTAATATTTTGTCTATAATTAATTTGATACTCTCACTATTTTTCACGTGCAAATAGTACCTTTAAAAACACATTTTGCAACTTGCTGTCGACTGAAAATGACATCACAAGGGCTCAGGTAACCAATCACAGCTCACCTGTTTTCTCGGTTTGGCCATGTGACATTCACAAGCTGAGCTGTGATTGGCTACCTGAGCCCTTGTGATGTCATTTTCAGTCGACAGCGAGTTGGAAAATCTGTTTTTAAAGGTACTAATTGTACGTGAAAAATAATGAAAATATCAAATTTATTAGAGGCAAAATATTCATGTTTGACTTCCAAAAATGGTTAAATAAGTAAAGTATCCCTTAAAAAGTATGTTTGTTTTTTTATTTATTTACTTGTTATGCAGCGCAGTATTTATTTTCTATTGTATAAACGAGGGAACACATTTCTCATATGACCAAGCGTTGACGCTTTCAGACAAATTCTGAACTGTACGCGCGGCGACAGGAATGTTTGATTTGATCCACTGTTTTGACTCAAAAGGTTCAAACTGTCGACTGATTCATCTCTGTCGTGCCTTGTTATTTATCGATTCCCGTTAACCTGTCATTGGATGGAAATACCCATCTCATCAAAAACATTGGCGCTCAAACGCGTACTTCGGTTCCAAGCTTTTTCAACTCTTCTGCCGCTTTTCACATTTTGTGGCTTGTTCAAATGTTTTACTGAATGTATTTTTGGTTTTGTGAAGGAAAGTTGAGGTGCTTGCCAGTACTGGCTGCTGCCGCTCAACAGCTTGTCCAATAAGGAGAGGGCATTGACTTGGTGAAGGAGGTATTGTAAAATCCAAGCATTGTCACAGATAGCTAGTAAATCATATTCCTCCACTCTCTTGAGCCTTTGACTTGGGTTGTCAACACCATTTTATTTTTAAGCTATTATCTCTTATTATCTACTTTATGGATGTAAAATACTATTGTGATCAAGACATGCACTCAGATGATACATATACATATTTAGTTTTTTTTCCACTTCTTTTCTCTCATCTGACCCAAAAATATCTCATGTCTCCCTTGGGGTTTTCTTCCCTCTCATTTCAACCCCCCCAAAAAAAATTGTTTTCCCAGACATTCTTTCCAAAAAAGTGACGCATGGAGTGTGTGTGTGTGCGTGTCTCCGACTTGCAAAAGTTGGGGGTTAAAAATATACTCTGGCAGGGGTTGACTGAGGTCTCGGCTGTACAGAGCAGACGCACGCGTTGCCGTACTTGTTGCTCGCCGTTTATCGTCACTGTTGTTTGACACTATGATAACATGTCTGCCGCAGTCGAAGGCATCTTGGAGAGACATGATGACTTTTTTTTTAGTTGAGGTCCTCAGAGAATTGCTTATTTAATATTTAAAGGAAAAAGTCAACCCAAAAATGTTCTTGACAATAATTATTATGTTCTATGCACCCCCACTAGTCTAAACACGGCATTCTGATTAATATTGTGATTGTGGCCTATCAATTAAGAAGCAAAAATCACCCGTTTTTATCCATCTCAAGGGGCGGCCATTTTGCCACTTCCTGTCGACTGAAAATGACATCACAGTTGTCAGGGCTCGGGCAACGGCCAATCACAGCTCAGCTTGTGAACAAGCGTCACATGACCAATTTCAGAAAACAGGTGAAAGAACGTGAAGTTTGTGTTTATGTCAAAGCTGAAAGTACACCGTGAAATAAAAATAATAATAAAAATGAAAATAAAAACTGATATAAAAATAAAATTCAGAAATTATATAAAAACAAAAAAATATATACTTAAATAAATAAAAGTAAAAATAAATACCAAATTAAAAATGAGACTTGTCTTTTCAACATGGCCCTGGTTGATCTCTTATACTCCACTGCCACCTGTTGGCCATTTTTGTAATTACTACCATTTTTTTCACCCGTTCTGTGCCATTGAGAGGCTGCATCAAAGCCTTCTGTTCGCTCTAGCATAAAAAAAAAAAATAAAAAAAAATAAAAAAATACATAATGTATAAGTATGTCTTTGGGACACTTAAAAACGTTTAAAATAGAACGTATTTCTACATTTTTGGGAGCAAATGAGTTAATACCCATATTGTGATCACACTGAATTGTACGTCCTTGGGGGCATTCAACTCAAGAACTTCCGCTGTTTCCTGTCGGAATGTCTTGTACCATTCGCAGGGCGTCATATTACCGCCGAACGCATACCAACAAAAAGAATTTATGAATGCAGCCTGGTGTCTTTTCTTGAGCGGAATATTTTGCCCCCGAGTAGAAAAAGAATGCGAGACAGTGGATGGTGATGGATTTTGACAGGCGTGCCCACCCTCCCGCGCCCCCATTGATCCATTCAGACGCCTTTTTAAGAGCAGACTGCCCTTTCTGAATAAAGACGGCGATTTGACATGTCTCGGAGGATGCGAGCTAGCGCGTGCGTGCGGGCGGTTGTCTGCCGATGACTTTTCAATGTCAGCAGACAGGCGTAGCGTAAAAGGGTTAAAAAGCACATTCACGGTGACTGACTTTCACAAGTGGGGAAGGGACACTGGAAATGAGAACTATGCGGCGTGGAAAGAGGATTAAATAATAGGCTTCCGGAGAGGAAGAGAGAGGGGTTCATTTTAACTCATTTGCTCCCAATAATGTGTAAATGTGTTTTTTTTTAAATGTAAGTGTCCCAAAGACGTATTTATACGTTTTTTGTTTATTTTATGCTAGAGCATACAGAAGGCTTTGATGCGGCCTCTCAACTGCAAAGAACGGTTGCATAAATGGTAGTTATTACACAAACGGCCAGCAGGTGGCAAAAAAGCTCAATTACTTACAATTTTAAATAGATTTGTGAAAACTGATGAAACTTAGCTCTCTTCTAATGCTAATTGCTGCAAAACGGAAACAGATAGAAACATACTTTTTTTTTCTAATGAAAGAAGAGACTTTAATCTTTCTTTTGAAAGGTTCCATGCTTTTATAGCAATAGAACACAATATTCTGTGGGCCTTGCAAAATCAGTCAAAATCCAGTAAAACAGCCGGGAGCGAATGGGATTGCGAAATGTGAAAATGGCGGTGAGTGAATGAGTTAAAACACTTTTTTTTTTTTTTTTTTTTTTTTTTGGACAGTTTTTACGTTTCCACCAGAAAATCTCCCTGCTTCTTGTGCGTCACATACTTCCCGGCTGCGGTGACCAACTCTGGGAAAGGTTGACAAGAGGTCAAAAGGCTGAACAACAAATGCGCTCTCACCCTTGAGGGTCTTTAACCCCCACCCTCGATTTTGGAAGTGTGTCCACCAACATCTGGAGAAGCAACAGCCGCTTCAGTGGCCGGGTGCATTTACTCCACCCCCCCACCCCGATCTCCCTCCCCGTTCCCTCTCTTTTGCTCGCTCGCTTGCTCGCTCTGTCACGCTCGCGCTATCTGTGTTGGGTAGTCGCACTGCACGCAGCGAGGAGATGTTGGCAGCTGACTGCGAATCGAGCTCCAAGTGGAATTGTTGACGAGATTATTCGGAAACCATGGCAACGTCGTGTCCTCCTGCCATTCCATTGTTTGTCGTTTTGGAAATGAAGATTTAACAGAATCCACTGGAGAGAGAGACTTTTTTTTTTTTTTTTTTTTTTTTCTCCTTCTTCAATCATCACATCGGGAGCTTCCATTGATCTGTCGGGCTACAAAAGGATTGATCCTCCACCTGCGTCTGTTGCAAGAGCGCACCTGAGATTTTGTGATGACGGAGATCCTGGTGTCGGACGTCAACCTGAACTCGCTGTGCGAGCATCTGGAGCAGCAGTGCTGCCTGGACCAGAATCAGCACAACCTGTCCAGCCAACCGCAGACCCCCGTACTCAAGAGACACACCAACACCGGGGCCAAGCTATGGGGTCGCGTCCGCAGCAAACTGCTCAGACAAAAGGTAGTCGATCTGTCTGGGGTCATTCAGCTCAGATTGGACTTTTGTTCGTATCATGTGGCTCTTCAACTAATGTTAATAGGCCTGACAAGGTGGTTTCTCATCACCATTTACTTAAATAGCTTTTTTTTTTAATGCAGAAATTAAATGAAGGTTATGTTAATGGTTTGTTTAAAATTCAATACTGAAAACTGTTTTCCATTTATTAAGACACTTTTTTTTTTTTTCAATTGAAACAATATTTTGAATTTTAGAAGTAGGGTGCGAAACGCTAACACATTGGTGTCCAAACGACGGCCCGGGGGCCA
This sequence comes from Festucalex cinctus, assembly GCF_051991245.1. NCBI lineage: Eukaryota > Metazoa > Chordata > Actinopteri > Syngnathiformes > Syngnathidae > Festucalex > Festucalex cinctus. The sequence goes on from NC_135428.1 coordinate 4,122,437, forward strand.
TTTGTGGCCCGCCCTTCCATTTTTCAGTGGCCCGCAACGTATGCTAAAAATGGCATTTGACTCAGTTCAAATAAAATAGACAAAACAAAAAATGTTTGGAGATGGTCAAAGTAAGAAGGGAGGGTATCGAAAAACTGGTGCCATAACTAAAACTAAAATTCAAAAAACAATATTGTTACGAAATTAAATAAAAACGAAAAAAACAACAAAAAAACGAAAACCAACTGAAACTACATTTTATGTTTGCAAAACTAACTAAAACTAACTATAGTTATAGCAAACGTGTCCTTCGTTTTAGTCTTTGCTAATTAATTTAATGCATAAGCCTTTGGGGATGATTTTAAATGTGATTTTTAGTAGATTTATTTTGACATAAACCGGAAGAATGTACGTTTGAAAGTATGTCACACGGAAGTGACGTCATCTAGCAGCGGCCAATAGAAAAGCACCTTCAGATGACATTGCGCCCATGCTGTTTATTAAATATTGCTCACAAGTAATACACTTTTTTTTTTTAAATTAATTGTAATACTGAAATTGACAAACTAAACTAAAGTTAAGCTTTTTTTTTTAAAGAACTAAACTAATAAAAACGAACAGAACCACCCTGAAAATGAAAAATTCCAAAACTATAATAACCCTACTGCCATATTACAAATAAATTGCTTTATATACTGTAGCATTTTTCTAAATATGCAAAAGCACAACTAAATTATTTGTACAATTTTTAGGACTAAACAAAATTTCTCTTCATAACATTATGTGGCCCTTGCTTCCTTCTGAGTTCCTGTATGTGGCCCTCAAATGAAAAAGTTTGCCTGCTCTAACATGACATATTATATGACAATGCCTGTTCAATATGGTGCATTTCTGCCTCATTAGAGCCCCCTTGTGTTTAATTTAAATACTGTCACTGCTTCCCCAGAGTTGACCCAATCCCCCTTTGGCATTTTACATGCTGCACTTCTTCATGAATTAACTGTCACGCGCACATTTGCCTCTTCTTTTTCATGCAATTAAATTCCCAAGGCGAGCGAGCTTTTGTTACAACTTTGCCGATAGTTGGTTTGTCGCACAGGGTTTTGTTGCTTTTGGGTACAGCAATGTAGGATTCGGTTTTCTATAGAAGATGTTTTGATTTGTGTTTCCTATAATTGATCCGCAGTCTCCAACGGTTAACAAAAAGTGGCTGAACTCAAATTTCCACTTAACGGGATAATACGATAGCTTTAAAATGAAAATGAGGTTTATGTGCTTTACGCAGGTGTTGCATTGATTCTTTCCTCCTCCCTTCACCCAAATGTTAGCAGACGGTCGTGTTTTTCATCACATTCAAAAAGTGTGTAAGTGTCCCCCCCCCCCCGCACAACTCCCATGTGAAGGTCCCATTCATCCACTCACTTATATTCATTCAAAGAGGCTTTTGAAAAGCTGTTTTTATGAGTACACTTGCAGTGCTTCAGTTAGTTTCTGCGCTCAGTTTACCTTTTTGATCCGATCAAGTCTGCGACAATCCTCTCTTTCTTTTCACCCCCCATCCCGCACGTCAGCTTCGGCTTGACGTTGATTGCCGCTTGACAGACGATCGCGTACCTTCTCCTGTTCCATTTTTTCTCATCATATTAAAAAGAGGCAAATTTGCCACTTCTTTTTTTCCCTCATCATATTGACCCCGCCTTCTAAACAAAAAAAAATAAAATAAATAAATAAAAAAAACAATATATATATATATATATATATATATATATGTATATGTACGTGGCTCTAATACGCCGTCGTACATTGTGTTAATGTTATTTTTCTTTTTTTTTGGTGCAAATAATTACAAGTATATTCTGAAAACATTTCCATTTATTCTAGTAATCTGAAAATGAGCACAAATTTTTTACATCAAACCTGAGTCGCGACCAAATTTCAGAATGTCATACAAGTGGTTGTCAGTGCGCCCTCCAGTGGACAAAATTAGTAGCAACGATTCATTTTACTGGAAAAACTTTGGTTTGTGTTCTTTTTTTTTTTTTTTTTTTTTTTTTTTTTTTTTTTGGGTTTGTGTTCTGTCCTCATAGGCCAAAATGGACCCCCTGATGGGCCGGGCCCGTATGTTAGACACGCCCGTCTTAGACTTTAACGTAAGCAGTAGATAGATGGTTGTTTTGCATGTGACTTGATAGTTTATACTGAAATTGAATCTGAAGTAGCACAAAATGATCTCCAACTTGTTTATCCGCACCTTAGCAGCTAACAGAGAAAATTTACCTCCGGATTACCTCGCGTCTTATAAATGTTGTTATGTTTGGTCAAAGCCACAAGCGAGCGCCGAACAGACGGGTCACACGATGTTCTTGCCAGGCCGCAAAGTGGAAAAATGAAACATTGCTGACTATCGCACTCCATCCAAGATCTTGAAGACTCATCAGAGGCTCAAAATGAAGCCCCGATCCTGCTGCCTTGCTAACATTATTATTTATGCTTGCATGACATTAGATTAACGCATTCAACCCCAAAAACATGTAAATACATTTTTAATGCTTTGTCCTTCACTACCAAAAATGTGTAAATACGTTTTTTGTTTTTTTGTTTTTTAATGCAAGAGCATATAGAAGGCTTTGATAAGCTTCTGACATGAAGAGGTGGCTTAAAGCAATGGCAGTTATTATATAAAACGGTCAGCAGGTGGCAGCATAGTATGAGATCAACCAGGGCCTTGTTGCAACAAGCTCTTTTTGACAGTGTTTTCACCAGGAATGTGAATAGCGATGAAATTTAGCTATATTCTAATGCTAATGGAAACAGATAAAAATATATATTTTTTTCCCTGATAAAAGAAGAGACTCTAATCTTTCTTTTGGCAGGTTCCATGTTTTTATAGCAATAGACCACAATATTCTGTGGGTCTTGCAAAATGAGTCAAAACAACCTGGAGTGAAGAGGGTTGCTGGTAATGAATGAGTTAATTGAGTTCTGTCGCATGTAGCAGAGCTTCTTTTGCATCGTCACATTTAGATGTGATTGTAAAGAAGTTAAATGTGTATTTTTTTCCTATCATGAGACATCTCATTCCCATTCAATTTCTGCTTTATGCATGTCCTCATAAGATCACACTCCAGTCCGTGCGCATCAGCACTCTTAGTCACCAGGCTGTAGGACGTTGCGTAATATGTATGTTGCCTTGTGCACATCCTATAAGAGAATCTCGCTGCGCCTGCAGAGATACCGGCGCTCCGCAAATCATGAGCCTCAGCTGGCGCAGAGCCCCTCGCCGATTGGCCCAGGCGGCGATGCGGCGAAAGATGGCGACATAGTAACCAAGTTAAAGCGCTCACATGGCCGGCCGGCCTGCCGGGCCTGCCGGGGTGACATCAGCTGCTGCTGAGGGAAGAAAGTCGCGCTTGCTGCCGCGCACGTAAACATGCTGATGTGGTCCCTGCACCTAAAAATGGTTTTGTTGCCTCCACTTTGTGAAGAACGCGAGCGGGATGGGTCACATCTGGAACAATGCTTGCATTGGTCACGTGAGCCTAATAAACAAAGCTGTGAAGTTTGAGCATCATACAGTATCTAATTAAAGGACTAATCATAAACTCTCTGAAACTCATAAATATTTAACTCATTCACTCGCCGCCATTTTCACAGAAGCAGTCCCGTTCGCTCCCGGCTGTTTTACTGGATTTCGACTGATTTTGCCCACTTAATATTGTGTTTAATTGCTATAAAAGTATGAAACCTACAAAAAGAAAGATTAAAGTCTCTTCTTTCATCAGAAAAAAAATGTTTCTATCTGTTTCCGTTTTGCAGCAGTTAGCATTAGAAGAAAGCTAAGTTTCAACAGTTTTCACAAATCTATTTAAAATTGTAAATAATTTAGCTTTTTTTTACAGATGGCCCTGGTTGATCTCCTTTGCTCTGCTGCCACCTGCTGGCCGTTTGTGTAATAACTACCATTTCTGCAACCGTTCTTTGCAGTTGAGAGGCTGCATCAAAGCCTTCTATATGCTCTAGCATAAAAAACAAAAAAACAAAACAAAAACGTATAAATACGTCTTTGGGACACCTACAACATTTAAAAAAAACGTATTTACACGTTGTTGGGAGCAAATGAGTTAAGCACAGCAATGTTAGAAAACAAATGAAATGAATCCAGCATATTTGAAATGATTTCAGAACAGAACTGTTTCACATTATTTGGCAGTTTATGTCGTGTTTTTTTGCTCAGAGCTGCAGTGTGTTCTGTTGCCCGCATACAGGCACCACAAAGAGAGCTTCAATCCTGGAAAAATGTGATCCTTATCTGAAGCATAGTCGCTGCAGGATATCTATTCATGAACACACAAGACATATGTTCAAGGAAAGTTCTTTCCCGAGCAGCTCCAATAAAGCATTTGTTTGGGTGAGGGTCAATGAGTGTAAACTTAGCTTCCTATAGGATTCACTTTGTTTTTTACAACCCTGTTGGACAGCATTCATTTTTAATCAGACTTTCGCAGCGGGCAAGGGGGAGGGAATACTTTGGATCTGTTTTTGTTCTTGGTGGGGGCGTACGAGAGGAATCATCATGTAGCTTGTGTAAAGACTCACTTGCAATGATTGCCTGTCACTCATCTCAAACGCAATCCCTGCTGGGGAAAAAAAAAACGGACAAATGGCATTTTTACGAGCCAATGAAATGCGCTCCCTGAAAACGTGTAATGGCTGAAGCCTAATGATGCCAATAAGTGTGTTGTGTGCCAAAGTTCATTATGACATAACATAGGGATGCTCGATGATGGGAAAAATAATAATCACGATTATTTTAGAAGTAATTGAAATCACGATTATTCAAATGATTATTTATTTATTTTTTTGGTACAAAACAAGAACATGTTTAAGCATTTAAAAATATTAAAACTTTTTTTTTTTTTTTTAAATATAGATACAATTATGTAAGTTCCTTTTGACCCAAACAGAATTTGTAATATTTATTTATTTACTTACTTACTTATTTATTTATTTATTTATGTTGACAAAAACTTGAAGTTTGAGTGCAGGATGATCTTTTTTTTTTTTTTTTTTTTGTACAAAACAAGAAAATTTCAAGCATACAAAAAAAAAATATTAAGACAAGTAAAATTCTTCGAAACACAAATTATGCAAGTTATTTTGGATGAAACAAAATGTATTAAATTAGTTATTGTAAAATTAAAAAAAAAAAGGTTCAAATGTATGCATTTAAACAACTCAAACAAAGAGTATTAATAATCTTTTTTTTTTTTTTTTTAACGATTATGCTGATTTTGTAATTGCGGAGTATAATAATTGAAATTGTAATTGAATTTCGATGCATTGCACAGCCCTAACATAACATCATAGTATAGACAGACTATATATATTAAAAAAAAAAAAAAAAAGTTTTAGCTGTTTTCTCAACATAATGAAAACAGCAGAGGCCCCAGAATTGAACCCTGTGGAACACCACTGTGCCAAACTGAACTGAATTGTGCTGTTTAATGGATATATTGCTCTAGTTTGTCATTCCAGATGATTTGTTTGACTTGAACAAAATCTAATTTTGCAACACTATAACTCACAGATGATGTGACTGCTTCTTTGGATTTATGTGGAAGAAAATTTGGGATGAAAGCATTTGACGGTGCATATTTCTTTTCACTGAAAGTTGATCCCGAAAGAAAGTCACCCGTGAATCAATGTCGGATCTGTCTTTCTTTGTGGCAGTAATCTGATTGTGTGATGATCACGCACCTTCATCCAACCAGCATGTTTTTCACATGGCTCAACGTCTTTCTCGTCTCTGTTGTGTCTTCCAGCTCGATCCTCAGACAGTGCAGTCCAAGAACTGGCACATGGATGTCATCGAGATGAACGGGGTAAGATGTGAGCTTTTTGGACGATTTTCTGAAAGCCAATAACTCGAAGTCGGGTACTGTTTTCTCGAAAGACGAAAAAGCCCTCAAATATTAAATTAACTTGACTGACTGTAAAACATTTTGGTGACGGGTTCGACATACTTAGAATTGTGTTTTTGTTTTTTTGTTCTTGAGATAAAAGTGGAATTCTCCATGAAGTTTACAAGTCGGGACTTGAGCTTGAAGAGGACGCCATCCAAAAAACAGAGCGGTGTGTTTGGAGTCAAAATCAATGTGGTCACAAAGTAAGTGTCGTTGTCTATTTAAATTAAATACACTTTAACTCGGGGGAATGTATAGATTAAAAAAAAAAAAAAAAAAAGCTTCCCATTGGAAAATGAGTATTGATTTAAACTGAATTGTTCGACTTTAAAATGTATCAAGATTTCTATCAAATTGTCTTGTTGGAGACGTGAGTCTGAACATCGAGTGTTGCTTCAAACGTTTGTACGATGACGCGTTTGCCGTTCGCAGGCGCGAGCGCTCCAAGGTGCCTTACATCGTCCGCCAGTGCATCGAGGAAGTGGAGAAGAGGGGAATCGACGAGGTGGGAATCTACAGGATCTCAGGGGTGGCCACGGACATCCAGGCCCTCAAAACTGCATTTGATACCAGTAAGAAGGCGCTCGCTCGCTCTCTCGCTCGCTCTTTCACTCTCGCTCTCTCGCTCTCGCTCACTCTTGCACTCTCGTTGTTCTTACCCTCGCACTCTTTCCCTCTCTCTCCCTCTCTCGCCATCTCTGTCTATCTCTCTCACCCTCGCTCTCTCTCTCTCGCTCACACTCTCGCACTCTTGCACTCTTTGCTCTTACTCTCGCACTCTTTCCCTCTCTCTACCTCCCTCGCCATCTCTGTCTATCTCTGTCTCACCCTCTCTCTCTCTCTCTCACTCTCTCTTTCTCTCTCTCTCTCTCTCACTCTCTTCGCCCTCTCTCTCTCTCCGCACTCGCTCTCTCTTTTTGTTCTTACTCTCGCACTCTCTCTACCTTCCTTGCCGTCTATCAATTTCTCCCCCGCTCTCTCTCCCTCGTTCTCTCCATTCTCTCTCTCTCTCTCTCTCTCTCTCTCTCTCTCTCTCTCTCTCTCTCTCTCTCGCCGTCTGTCTATCTCTTTCTCCTCCTCTCTCCATTCCTCTCTCTCACTCGCTCTCACACTCTCGCTCTCTCTCTCTTTCTTCTTGCTCTCTCGCTCTTTCTCTCCCTCCCTCACTGTGTCTATCGGTTTCTCTTCCGCTCTCTCTCTCCCTCGCTCTCTCTCTTTCTTGTTCGCTCCCGCTCTCTCCCCATTCTCTCTCTCTCTCGCCCCATTCTCTCTCCCCTCTCTCCATCTCACACCCTCGCTCTTTCTCTTTCTGTCTCCACCTCTCTCTCTGCTCGCCTTCCTTTCTTTCTCGCACTCTCTCTCTCCCTCGCTCTCTCCATTCTCTCTCTCTCTTCCGCTCATACCCTCGCTCTCTATCTCTGTCTCCACCTCTCGTTCTGCTCCCCTTCCTCCCCCCCCCTCTCTCTCTCTCTCTCTCTCTCTCTCCCCCCTCCATTTTAGTACGGTACTGTACTACAGAAAGGCGATGGCTCACCTTTAATCAGAAAAGAAGTTTGTTTGATTGTGTTGGAACACAGTTGTGATTTGCATGAACTGGCAGTGCTGAAGTTGTGTATGACGTAAGCACCTCTTCACATCATTTTACATCACCGAGAGCCAAGTGTCGTCTTTCATTCTAGTGCGCCCTTATTGAGCTGGCCTGCATGAATTGCCGCACGGGCATTTTTGAGGGATGATTTCATCCCTTCGAGTACAAAGCCGCAGTGTTATTTGCCGTTTTGGTTTTGAGTTTGTAACTGGGGCTGTCTGTCTGCCTGTCTGTCTGTCTGTCTGTCTGTCTGACCCGTAGATACCAAAGACATCCTGGTGATGTTGAGCGACATGGACATCAACGCCATCGCGGGAACCCTCAAGCTGTACTTCAGGGAGCTGCCGGAACCTTTGCTCACCGACCGCCTGTACCCGGCCTTCATGGAGGGAATATGTGAGACGAGTTTTCACCTGAGCGAGCGACGGACTTTTGAGCCGGACACATCTGGACGTAAAGTGGTTTTTCCTCTCCTGTGTTCCGCAGCTCTGTCCGACCCCGCAGCCAAAGAGAACTGCATGATGCACCTCCTGCGCTCGCTGCCCGACCCCAACCTCATGACCTTCCTCACTCTGCTGGAGCACCTCAAACGGTACGTTCCTCTCGAGCCGCCACAATACCAAATCAATCTTAAGGAATCCAAGACCGGATCTGTAATTAAAAATCTGATCAAGATGCTTAACTCATTTGCCCCCAATAACGTGTAAATATGTTGTTGTTTTTTTTCATGTTTTAAGTGTCCCAAAGACGTATTTATACGTTTTTTGTTTTGTTTTGTTTTTTATGCTAGAGCACTGATGCAGCCTCTCAACAGCAAAGAACGGTTGTAGAAATTGTATTTATTACACAAACAGCCAGCAGGTGGCAGCAGAGCAAAGGAGATCAACCAGGGCCATGTAGTAAAAAAAGCTACATTACTTACAATTTTCAATGGATTTGTGAAAACTGATGAAACTTAGCTCTCTTCTAATGCTAATTGCTGCAAAACGGAAACAGATAGAAACATACTTTTTTTCTGATGAAAGAAGAGACTTTAATCTTTCTTTTGAAAGCTTCCATGTTTTTATAGCAATTGAACACAATATTCTGTGGGCCTTGCAAAACCAGTCAAAATCCAGTAAAACAGCCGCGAGCAAACGGGATTGCAAAATGTGAAAATGGCGGCGAGTCAGTGAGTTAATATCATATTAATCCATCAATTTTCATCAATCTCAGGGCACTCGCACGTGCTCGAACGTCACGTAACCGAACCTAGAAAACAGGTGAGCCGTGACGCTGGCAATGCGTGCCCGAGGTCACTTTGATGTCAGTTTTAGTTGACAGCAAACGGCGGTACAGGACAAAATGGCAGCGCCCTAAAATTGATGAAAATGGATGGACTAATCGGATTAATTCTTATTTGTGGATGCAATATTAATGAGAATACAGTTGTTTAACTAGTGGGGACAGATAAAGGGGACTATATAGAAGTTTGTAACAAAATATTGTTTCAAACAATAGGGGAAATTTAAATGAATGCATTCAAAGAGAAACTGAAATCAGTAAAATTTTCATCTATGATCTCAAGAAAAGCCACCCCAGTATTTCATAAAGTAAGTTAAAAAAAAAAATGATGGAGAACAGTAGAACAGTTTTTTTTACGTAATCTGATAAACAATATCAGGATAGTCAATAATGGGCAGTAGAATTATGTTGTTGTTGTTTTTTTTTTTTCTCCTGACATTAAATGTAAAACAAAGCCTGAAGAACACTACCATCATTATTTTAAAAAAAAAGAAAAAAAAAGACAGAATTAAATGTTTGTCTTAGACCATAAAAGCCTTACACATGTTTTGATTTGGTTAAGTAATAATCTGTTTTGAAAAAGTCTGAAAATGTTAAAATCATGCTGCACTGATTCTTGAATTTGTAAAGAAGAGGACTTTGAGGTTATAAGTAATAGCATCAGCATATAATTCAACAGCCTAGTAAAGTAATTAAAAAAAAAAAAAAAAAAAAAAAAAAAAAGTGGGCCCAACACAGATCCTTGAGGAACACCTCTAGGCTGAATTAATAAATCTGATTTACTGCCTTTCCAAGAAGCACATTGTTTTCTACTGTGTAAACAAACCAAAATGTCCTTCACAGCATTTAATGGTCATTTGTTGCCATCTAGTGGTCATAAAATATTAAAACATTTTTACTAGACAGTAGTGCAAATATGTGCTGGGCTGCTGTAGTTGTCTTTGTAAAATCTTTTTTTTTTTTTTTTTCATCATAATAATTCTTGTACCAGATATTGGTGCATAAAAGTGCACCGAATATTTTGGCTGTTGTTTTGAACGTCGTCCCCGTTTGCGTCCACAGGGTGGCAGAGAAGGAGCCCCTCAACAAGATGTCGCTCCATAACCTGGCCACGGTATTTGGCCCCACTCTGCTCAGGCCCTCCGAGTCCGAGAGCACCAAGGGACAGAACATTACCTCTGCCACTGACATCTGGTCACATGACGTCATGGCGCAGGTGAGACGAGGAATTCCAATTTCTGTGCAAATGGCCGCCGTAGGAACGGAATGCTGTCGTAAATTTTGCTGTCATGGTCACGAGCTTGGCTGAAACTCGCGATTTCACGCTTTGATGGGTTTGTGCCTTAAAATAAGCTTCGTCAGTAAACTAAGTTTCCATATTAATTTCCCTCCCACACATTTTTAGTGTGTCTCGGGGCTTTCTCTCAACTGCATCAATTCATCCGTCACGAGGAATGATGTGATTCATGTTCATTCGTCTCATTTAATGACTCCAAAAAAAAAAACTGAGCAAATAACCTCAAATATTATATCATGCACAAACGCATCCGTTCCAGTAAGTGAGTGTTTTGAACTTGGAGGTCACTCAATGGCGTCGTGTTTCTGTATCAAACGTTGAAAGCTGACTGGATGCGAGTTCAATCTGGGACGTAAGTGAAGCGCGCAGTCGCGTACTGTAATAAATCAACCGACAAGTAAAGTGCATATTTGCGCATGCCATTATTTCCAAAAATGTCCTGCTTCTTCTTGCAGCATCAATAAAATTGACGGTAAATCAAATGAGATCATGACCGGCAGGGAACACAAAATACGATGATGCAATCAATCAAACCATGTTACGATTTTAGTGGCAGTCACAAATGTGGAGGTGAGGAAAATACAGTTGATTATTTTATGAATTAATCGGTTGATTATTCAGGTGGGTAACCGGTGACGCCAATAGAACAACAAAGCGACTATTACTGTTACGTGTAGGATGTGCAAAGATTTTGCAGGGTAGTAAAGTGTAATGCAGATATAAATTATGTTGACCATTGCTCAAAAAGAATAATCAGAAATCATAAGTGCGGATTGGGTGGCAGTTATGTGCTCAATATGCCATCAAAATGCATTTTTGTTTTTATGTGCCCCTGATAGTTGACTGAACTTTATGTCAAAGTGGCAAAGAAATTTTTTGACTAGGATTTAGTGCCACCTAGTGGTGAAATAATCATTAATTCGTTTTAAAAACCCACTATTAATTTTAATATGCAAAAAAAAAGTATATTCTATCACATTAATGTACATATTTATATATAAAATATTTGACTAGGATTTATTGCCATCTAGTGGTGAACTAATAATTCATTTAAAAAAACCACTATTAATTTTAATAATATGCAAAAAAAAGAATATTCTATCACTTCAATGTACAATTTTTTTTATATAAAATTTTTGACTAGGGTTTAGTGCCATCTAGTGGTGAATTAATAATTCATTTTAAAAACCCACTATTAATTTTAATAATATGCAAAAAAAAGAATATTCTATCACATCCATGTACATTTTTTTTATATATATAAAATGTTTGACTAAGATTTAGTGCCATCTAGTGGTGAACTAGTAATTAATTCATTTAAAAACACAATATTTTAATTAATATGCAAGAAAATATATCTATGTACATTTTTATATAATATTTTTGACTAAGATTTAGTGCCATCTAGTAGTGAACTAATAATTCATTTTAAAAACCCACTATTAATTTTAATAATATGCAAAAAAAAGAATATTTTATCACATCAATATACAATTTTTTTATATAAAATGTTTGACAAGGATTTAGTGCCATCTAGTGGTGAACTAGTAATTAATTAATTTATAAACCCAATATTTTAATTAATATGCAAGAAAATATATCTATGTACATTTTTATATATTTTTGACTAAGATTTAGTGTCATCTAGTAGTGAACTAATAATTCATTTTAAAAACCCACTATTAATGTTGATGATATGCAAAAAAAAAAAAGAATATTTTATCACATCAATATACAATTTTTTTTTATATAAAATGTTTGACTAGGATTTAGTGCCATCTAGTGGTGAACTAGTAATTAATTAATTTATAAACCCAATATTTTAATTAATATGCAAGAAAATATATCTATGTACATTTTTATATATTTTTGACTAAGATTTAGTGCCATCTAGTAGTGAACTAATAATTCATTTTAAAAACCCACTATTAATGTTGATGATATGCACAAAAAAAAAAGAATATTCTATCACATCAATGTACATTTTTATATTCATCTTTTGACTGGGATTTAGCTGGCTGGCGACATGTCCACCAATTTCAAACGTGTGACCCGTTTGTGTGCGCGCAGGTGCAAGTGTTGCTGTACTACCTGCAGCATCCGCCCATCTCCTTTGCCGAGCTCAAGCGCAACACGCTCTACTTCTCCACCGACGTTTAAGCCCGTCTCGCCTCCGTCGGAGGCGAGCCACGCCCGGAGAGAGCGAGACAGACTGCGTACGATCCTCGGCCCTCCTCTACCTCGCCTCTCCTCTCCATTTTATTTTATTTTTTCTCTCGACTGTACAGCACGTCCGACCATCGATTTCAAATTGGAATATGAGGAGAGGAGGAATTTGGGAGGCCACAGCCTGGCGCCGTGGCACAGGATCAAGCCCCGGGGACGTGACCTTGACCTTTGTCCCCTGTTCAGAGGCATTCCAAAACAACTGCATTTATGTTTTATAATAATTCTGTTGTTTCCTTTTTTTTTTTTCTGTCTGTCTGGCTTTGCGCATGTGGAGGAGGCGAGTGCGTGCGAACGAGTGAAAAGGAACGAGCGGCTTTCTTAAACAGACATTCCCTCCCCATTTGAGTCTTAGCCAGATTAGCCGTATTTATTTGAAATATCTATCTATATATATCTGTGCCTGTACAGTTCTGTGCAACTGTTTTTGAAGTCTATTCAGGTAGTGACGACATTTTTTTTTTTTTTTAGGCAGGTTTTCTCGCTCGCCATATTCACGGTTGGTAAATTGTTCTGAAATGTTCACCGCAGAAGCTGTCGATTTGTTAGCCGCCACGTTGTAGAGGGAAAAAAGGAAAGTTTAGTTGGGACTCAATAGGGAGTAAAAACACTTTTTTTTTTCTTTTCTTAGTGTTACATTGCAAGCCTATTCCAAGCATCTCACTGCACCGGTATAATCTATAGGAAGATTTGTGTAGTTGCCCTCATTGCATGTTCAGCTCATAAGTGAAATCAGGCTAAGTAACGCAAAGGACAGGATGTGTGAGCAAAGGCCCTTTTCGGCGCTGTACAAAAAGCCAACCTTTCTGCTGTCAGGTCTGCAACATATTGAAAAAAATAAAAAATACTGCAAAAACGGAGTAATACTATTTGGTATTTTTCATAGAAGAATTCAAAAACGAAAATGTTGTATTTTACTTCCTTGGCGAAGAATTTAAGTATGCTGTACTGTAATTTTGAGGCTAAATGTAAATGTGAACGTTCTCCCCTTTTTTTATAGTGAAATAAAAGAGAAACCAACTCACTTTGTGATGATTTACAGTTATTTACAAATGAAGCCATGCATTCCAAACATGGGGGGGGGGGGGAACAAATAACAGGACATCCTGTCACTAATTTGTGACGAGTCCTGGTTGAGAGGCGGGCGACACCTTAGCTATTATTCACCTCGCATAGGTGAGGTTAAGGATGACAGAAAACAACACAACAAACCGCACCAGTTTGGCACTAAAATGGAAAACTATTCCACACGTGCAAACAGTATAGAACCATTTTAAAGTTACTTTGCATAATGAGTTCAAAACCATCCTTTAGTTTTCCTTTATTTGCCAATATTTTGCAAATCACTAACAAAAATGTGTCTCCTGAACATCCATCATTCCTCCATTATAGCGTGTCAATAATACAAACTGAACCATGTACTACTACCAATTTAAAAATCTGATATTGATGTTTTAAAAAACAACAAAAGTAGCTTCTTCTAGACCAAATTGCCGACAACGTTACAATATATTTTTCTTTAATCTACACCAATATCGCCCTCTGCTGATCAAACTCGACCATCAAGTCTCAATTTCATGACTCGGATAAAAACCTTTAGCTTTAGTGGAAGTAAGGCATATAAAACTGCAATAGATAACACATCAATGATTTAGCCACCAGATGGTGCCCTTCTACAGTGTCTAGTACAGTGCACCGATGCGTTCTGATGGTCAATGGAGACCTCTAGTGGCCAACAACAGCAAAAAAAAAAAAAAAAATCCAGTCGAGTGTAGCCTTCCGACTTTAAATGATGAAATGTTTTATTCATATATAAGTTGTGGATAATGTGTACTGTAGTTCGGAAAATGGATGGATGGATGATTTTATAGGCCAATTCTAAAATGCATTTTTTTTTTCTTGAACTACTAGTAGAGCTATACAAACGTTTTCCTCTTCTGACTTCATTTCCCACAATGCTCGTGTACCAGAAGCCCGGAAGTTGGAGGTTTATTGACAACATGGCCGCCGAGCTGGCTGTGGCTTTGGCGAAAATCGGAATTTGACAGCGTTCACCGGGTGTACACTCGCACACCGTTTCCATGTGTTGAGTGTACAGTGCGGATATATTTGAATGAAGGGAGCTGTCAACCCACGGGATGGTGTCAATGAGCTGAGGAGCCGTTCTGAGTGAACCCGTCATGTCGTTTTTCAAGCGGAAAGGTGAGGAAGCTCTCAGCTGAAACGACCTAGCGAGCTATTTGGAAATGACAGCCGGAGAGCAAAAGATCCACAAACTTATATCTCGTGTTAATTTAAATGTGACTGTTATTTTTTTTAAGTTAATAGGCTGTTGGTTCGGTGAATGCCTGCAGTGCGGCTCACGTAGTAGTGTTTAAATGGTTAGCTTCCGAGTAGCATCATCTTCATCGCTGCCTGATATAATGTAGCTACTGTACGGAGCCACCAGGAAATAAAATACAGAGAAAAAGCCAATGTTAACAAAAACATGGTTAATATTCTACTTAAGCAACACCTGCGTCTTTATCCGTACACATAAAGGTGAGCTTTGACAGTTAATTTCCCTATTATGTCACATTAACTACAGGTACATCTTGGTTATCTCTTTTTCCCCCACCCAAAAAAACAGTTTACGGTACTGTGAAGACAAATTAAAAAGCGTGACATAAGTAAATAACTGTACTCTGACTGAAAATCCTCAGTCATCAAATCAAATATGTATCGTATTTTCCACTCGTCTTACGTCTCAGGTAAGGTAGGTTATTGCTAAGATTTATTCAAATTGGGAGGAGACAGCATCATCCCAAAACTGTATTAATCTAGTGTTTATTCAGGAAATCACTCTCCAATGTCGAGAGGAAACATTTTCCCCATTGGCTACAGTAATGTAAAGCAGCTGACTTAGCAGGTGTGCCATAAGAGGAAATAAGAAAAAAAAAAAGATCTCTGTTATGTGGTGACTGCAGTGGCTTTTAGGAAGTAGGTGTTTTCTTGGGGATGTTATTTGAATGTACAATTAAGAGTGTTTGAACTTGTTGTGTGCCGCGTTAGTTTGGGCAAATGCATTGGTTGTAAGAAATAGAGCAACTCCAACGTCAAACTAGATAGTATGTAGAGAACAGAACACTTGTTTTCTTCACACTCCAAACTAGGCAAATTCACGTAAAATTGGACTATTTTCCGGGAAAAAAATAGGCTTTGATGGCCACAAAGGGGGGAAAAAAAGTCAAGCAAAAGGCTTAACTTCACTAGCATGTACATGCCTGCCATGGTGCACTCATTCTAACGCCTCTCAGTGATGATGTGTGAGAGGCCAGAGTGAGCAGGACTGAGAGGTCTTTCACCGACAGTGTACCAGTTTTATTGCTCCACACACAGTAAATTATTTGTTTGCATTCCTCACCATATTTGACTTTCCTGTTGGAACTTTGAGCAAGTCACCTTTTTGTTATTCTTTCTGAAGACACAATGACTCCACTTTTTTTTTTTTTTGTCTGTCTGCCTGAAGCCAAAAGCAAAGAACCTGAGAGAGTGACCGACACAAATCCCAACAGAGGTGAGTTGATTGTTAAGTCAGTGAGGGTAAACAATGGAGTTGTTGATTAGAAATATATGAAAACAAGCTGCAGTTGCAAACTCTTTGCTAGTTGAAAACTGTTGTTTACCATCTACAAAACATCAGCCTGGTGTCATATGCTCCGCCCCACTAAGAACTAACTGCGCTTTCCCCCTTCGTAGGTCTAGTCAGCCGCCAGTCTCCATCGCTAGCATTGAAGAACCATGCCATCCAGGAAGCTGCGGGGCCCAGCCATGTGGCCATCAACGCCATCTCTGCCAACATGGACTCTTTCGCCCGAGGTCGCACGGCCATCCTCAAGAAGCAGCCCAGCCACATGGAAGCTGCGCACTTTGGCGATCTCGGTACGGACCCTCAATTATTGCACTGTTCCTAACTCTTATGGATGATAATCTTTATACTGAGTTCTTATGAGAGGCCGACAAAAAAAAAAAAAAAAGATGAAAAACTGCACGGATTGATCTGCTACTTTACGTGAGGTTGTGAATGGCTAGTACGGAAGTCGTGCTGGGTGACAGGAACTGTACCACCAGGTAGCAACACAGAGGTGGAAGAACCTGTACCACAGCCCATGCAACAAAAGGCTGCATGAAAAATAGCCGTTGTTGAGTGCTTGATGAATGGACATTGATCGTTTGAAAAATCATATGGCTGGTAATAGATCAATTTAAAAGTTTATTAACTTTAAGTGGAGTATTTATTTATATTTTCAGTTCACTTTACATGAGATGCAGGTTCTGTTTTTGTTTGAAATGAATACTAAGATAAGTAAAACTTAAAAACTTAAAGCTCAACAATTCAGATATGTTGAAATTTTGGAAAATTTATTTTCTATAGAAACATTTTCATTTAAGTTTTTAAAACTTGATGATGACACTAGGGGGACCCTGAACTTTTTTTAAGATTTAAAAAAAAAAACATGCAAACATATGCTTGAAAACAATTTGTCAAAGTTAAGATTTTTTTTTGGCTCCAACATTTTCCTTTAATGAAAATGATTATCGGCTTCAAACATCGGTTGTCGGTCTTCCTGACTATTAATAATTGGTATCGGCGCTGAAAAATGATGGGCCTGATATGGATACCTAATATTTATACTCGTGTTTGCAATTATTTCTTGTCAAATTATGCCTTTTGAAGTTGTATATAATCTCCATCTGTGCCTTCCTCTTCCTGTGTGTTGTAGGTCATTCCAGTGTGAACTATCAGCCCCAGGAGACGCGCTCTCGACTGTCCAAAACGGTGGACCAAGTGCTTCGGGACAACGTGGCCATCCCCCATTACATGCGTTTTATGGAGCGTCAGGGTGCGGACCACCTGGTTGGCTTCTGGCTGGAGGCTGAGCGGTTCCGCTCCGCCAGCTGGTCGCGGGTGCGAGCGCACAACCTCAACTCTGTCAAACACAGCTCCCTGGCCGAACCCGTCGCCGGCTCCGAGGGGCCGGAGCCGCCCCAGCATAATTCCCACGCCCTGGACTGGAACAGCGCAGGAGTCACGGCGCAGCAGGCCCCGTCCGGCACGGTCGCGGACCTGCTGGCCGACGCGCCATCATCCAGGACGGGGACACCTTCCAAAGTGCAGTCAAACGTCAGCCTGCGAGATCTGTCGGACAAACTCATGAGAAGTAAGGCAGCTTAGCTCCTGATTGCATTCCTGTCCGTCCATCTTTGAGATTTTGGTGGTGAGCTGCCAGATCCCGCATGGAGCTTTCTTCCGGCTGCCTTGCTCAAGCTGTTAATCAGATTCATATTTGATCTAGTGCTCACTGCTTGTTAGATTTTTGGTGACTTTATAGACATTTTCTTTTTTTTAAAAAAACCCAAAAAAAAACAATTGGGGTGTAATGATATCCAAACATCACAATATGATTTTATCATAATATGAAGCTCCCGATATGATATATATATATATATATATATATATATATTTATTAGGGGTGTCAATTGCCTAGTACCTGACGATTCGATTCGTATCACGATTCACAGGTCACGATTCGATTCGATGCCGATTAATCCCGATACGAATGGTCACGATTCGATACCGATTAATCCCGATACGAATTTATAAGTCGATTGTTGCGATTTTTTTCCATTCAAATTTAGAAAATACTATCAGTAAATTTGTACATGTACACTGTAAGATTTGTATGAATATATTTATCTAAAACTTGAGGCTTATAACCGTGAGCCACTGTACACAAACAGTTTGCAATCTGTTTCACATTTGAACAGCATTAAAATAAAAATATTAAGGCTTAATGTGCCGTTCATATAACATTCTTCCATGCTCAAGGTGTGAATCCTAAAAAAAAAAAAAAAAAAAAAAAAAAATCGATTCTGCCGATTATTGAATCGATTCGAGAATCGCGCGATGTAGTATCGCGATATATCGCCGAATCGATTTTTTTAACACCCCTAATATATATATATATATATATATATATATATATATATATATAAAAAATTTAGCTTAACACCTGCAATTTTTGTTATATAAATTTTTTTTAAACAAATCTGTCAATATAGTTTAAAAGAAAGTTTTTTCCCCCATTTAACTGCAAATGAATATTGGCTTGAAATATCGGTTATCGGCCTCCTTGACTACCAATAATCGGTACCGGCCTTGAAAAAACCATATCGGTCTACCACCAATCAAAATATTGCCATTCTCGTAACATCCCCTAATATCCAAACTAATGCTAGTGTTGTTTTAGGTATTGAAAAAGATGCTGTTACAATCTTCACCAAGTACGTCTCTCCGGATGCTGCGAGGCCCATCCCGATCACAGAACAGATCCGAAATGATATCGTTGGTAAGATGGACTTCGTCCTTCTGAGTTAGCCAAGACGACTTATAAGTCCGTTCCTGTCTTTTTGTATGTTTAGCAAAGATTTGCGGTGAGGATGGCATGGTGGACCCAAATTGCTTCGTCATCGCACAGTCAGTCGTCTTCACCATCTTAGAGCAGCAGTAAGTTAATCGTCACACAGCCTTGGTTATAGTTTGGTGTGCTGGATTAGCGTTGAAGCCATTTCTCTAAATGCGTTCCTAGATACTTTATTGAATTCCTGCGGAGTCATCATTTCTGTAAATACCAGATTGAAGTGTTGACGAGCGGCTCGGTGTTCCTGGCTGACATCTTGTTCTGCGAGTCGGCTCTCTTCTACTTCTCGGAGGTGAGTCGGCCCGAAAGGAGGCATGAGTGAGAAATTTACATTTGTACACTCACAATAAGAATTGAAGTTCTCTGAGTCGTCGATCTTAAATTTGTATTCAAAATATCAGTACAACTCATAAAAACTGATATAATGCAGTTATTGTTCATCTGTTTTAATTTGTGTGTATAGTTATGTACTGGAGAAATCAGGACAGCTATAGCAATACTGGTCAATGTTGGTTGGGGGGGGGGACAAAAAAAACATAAACAGTAATCACTTTTGACAACCAGACAAAAAAAATTGTACAAACTTCTCTGAATTTCTTGTTTCACTGACTTCATCTTGGTGATAACAAATCTTGTCTTGCAAAATACATTGCATCACTTCCTGGTTTCCTTTTTTTTTTTGCGTAACAAAACATACTGACAGACCATCAGTAAGCGCAGAGTGCTGATTCAGTCACTAAATGCTGTATGTAGACATCTACTTAGTACATCTTTCAAATTGAAGATAACTGTGTATTTAGTACCTTGTGCACAACTGTCCAATCATATTTATTATTACCACGCTCTTAAAGAAGAAGTGAACCCAAAAAGGTTCTTTACATTAATATGTTCTATGCACCCCCACAAGTCTGAACGCATCATTCTAATTATTATAGCATTTGTGGAATATGAATTCAGCAGCAAAATCCACCCATTTTTTCAATTTCTCAGGAGGCGGCCATTTTACTGCTTGTTGTCGACTGGAAATGACATCACAGTCGCTCCAGGCTGAGGTAACAGCCAATCACGGTTCACCTATTTGCCTGAGTTTGATTCATGTGATGTTTGCAAGCTGAACCGTGATTGGTTGTTATCCTTGAGCACCAGTGATGTCATTTTCAGGTGACAGCAAGTTGCAAAATGGCTGCACCCCTGAGATGGATGTAAACGGGTGGATTGGTTCATTCATATTCCACAAACACAATAATAATCAGGAGTGTTGATTCGTGAGGGCGCTTAGAACATATTGTAAGGAAGATTTTTGTGTTGACTTCCCCTAAGAATTATTTAGTATAGCGCCAATTAACACATTCTCTGCTATAGACGGCTTTCGACGTCAAAGATTCTTTTTTTTTTTTTTTTTCCTGACCTGGCAGTGAGTTATGGGCAATGAATACACAAAAACCTCTCCTGGATGCTTTTTAGAATCTTGTAATATTTAGATGACACAAAAGTCAGCTCTGCATAAACAAACAATCCTTGTTATGAAGCAAGGGCGCTCCTGTGGTTTTTTTTCCTTCTAACTTTGCAGTACATGGAAAAAGAGGAGGCGATGAATGTACTGCAGTTCTGGCTGGCGGCCGACAACTTCCAAAACCAACTGGCAGCGAAGAAAGGCCAGTATGATGGCCAGGAGGCCCAAAATGACGCCATGATCCTTTATGACAAGTAGGTGTCGTTTTAGGAAGGTCGACATAGGAAGCACATGAGTCAGCTAAACCAAAAATGCTAATTAGCTCTCTAGCACCACCTGGTGTATTATGGATTTTATGACTCAAGTAAAAAAAAAATGTTTTTTCTAATGTTGCCCCACTGAAGGGATGAATTGGGTAATCATGGGAAATGCACTATAACATCAGGTGCATGAAAAAAAAACATGAAAAATTATTATTCATAATTGGAGTCAGTGGAGCCAACACTTAGTCAAATTCAACATCCATCCATCCATTTTCTTGACCGCTTATTCCTCACAAGGGTCGCGGGGGGTGCTGGCGCCTATCTCAGCTGGCTCTGGGCAGTAGGCAGGGGACACCCTGGACTGGTTGCCAGCCAATCGCAGGGCACACAGAGACGAACAACCATCCACACTCACAAGCACACCTAGGGACAATTCAGAGCGCCCAATCAACCTACCATGCATGTCTTTGGAATGTGGGAGGAGACCGGAGTACCCGGAGAAGACCCACGGGGGCACGGGGAGAACATGCAAACTCCACCCAGGAAGGCCAGAGCCTGGACTCGAACCCAAGTCCTCAGAACTGGGAGGCGGACGTGCTAACCACTCGCCCACCGTGCCGCCCCCAAATTCAACATGTGTACTATAAAAACTTGTATCCCACATATAATAATGACAATAGTGATTTGTAAATGATGGATGGTGCCCTTTTGAACTTCAACATGTTGGGCCAATATGAGTGAAATTTCAGATCCACAAGTGAATTTTTTTTACAATATTTAAAATATAAAGAGTAATATGCAAAATAGCCAAGCGTTGGTCAAAAAGGACACAAACGGTTAAAGCAATTTCACATACGCACAGACTAAAAGTTGGATGTGTTTGCTTTGTTTTGTTTTTTTCCAACTCAAACGGGAAATCATGTTGTTCATTTCTTAGATATTTCTCACTCCAAGCTACGAACCCTCTGGGATTTGGCGACTCGGTACGCATGGAGATCGAGTCGAACATCTGCCGGGAGGGGGGGCCTCTTCCCGAATGTTTTACCACTCCACTTAGACAAGCCTGGACCACCATGGAGAAGGTACAGGCCAAGTCAGCTATGTTATTAATATGGCTCCTTGTATACTTTCACTATCTATGAAATGTCTGGGCACAAGCTATAAACAAACATAAATAGTTAAAAAAAAAAAAAAAAATGTTGTTGTGTTCAGGTGTACATGCCAGGCTTCCTGTCGAGTAACCTTTACTACAAATATCTGAGCGACCTCCTCAATTCGGTGCGGGCGGACGAGTTTGTGAACGTCAACACTCCGGGTCAGGGCGGGCCGGCGGAAAACGAGCGCTCAAGTTCAAGCGCCAGCGAGGCCTCTCTGGTGCAGGTGACCCCCCCCCCCCCCGACCCTCACTCATGTCCTCGAGCACTTCCGACGTGACATTTAAAATTTGTACGGTCTTTGTTAATGCCAAAGAGTTGTAAGCGTTTCAGGAGAGATGAATCCAACGTTGCTTGTAAACGTATTTTGAACATGGCATTTTCATGACAGTCTGGTGCCAAAAAGGCAGCGATAAAGATCTTGAAAAACTTCGATGAGGCCATAACGGTGGACGTCGCCAGTCTTGACCCCGAATCTTTGTACCAGAGGCCGTACGCTGGGTGAGTGGTGTCGCTCGAATATTGTGATTATTAGTGCACACATTGCTGATCTACTTTTGCTACGGCATATTTCCAGTAAAGCTCAAGCAATGCCGCCATTTCACTAAGAAATTTTTTAATGAAAAGTGAAACCACAAAATTTCAAAACTATCAATATTTTATGTAAATAATTCTATAGATATGCTGAAAAGTTTGGCTTAGCGTTATAATGGACGTCTGAACCTGATTTTGGGTCAAACAGGTTAAAAGGCATTTTTAATTTGTAGTTTATTCTAGTTTCTTTACAATAACTGGATCTGTCCTTTAAATCCAACATCCAAATGTTGTCATCTTTTCTTGTGTTTTATTGATTTATTTTCTCGACAGAAAGATGACATTCGGGAGGGTGAACGAGTTGGGCCAATTCATCAGGGAGGCAGAACCAGAACCAGACGTGAAGAAATCCAAAGGTACGATGAACTCTTTGGCACTTTCCTCCAACATGCGCAAGGCGTCTTGCATTGCAGGGAAAACTTGTGTTAAAGCTCCGCCATTTTGCGCACACAGCGACGTTACTTGTCGAACTCCTGCTTTTGTTCCTATGTAGGCTTCATGTTTTCACAAGCCATGAAGAAATGGGTGCAAGGCAACTCAAATGAGGTGAGACCGCAACAAAGCGTACTCAATGTCATATTTGTGACAAAGCATTTCATGAGGAGTAGAACAGAAGTTCTTAAAAAAAAAAAAAAAAAATGTTGATTGAAGGCTCAGGAGGAAATGGCCTGGCAGATTGCGAAAATGATCGTCAACGATGTTGTGCAGTCAAACCATGACAGTCCTGTCAAGTCCACCAAGGTATGTTAAAAATAATCTCACTCATAAACTTCCATGATAGTTGCATGAGAAATCAATTTGTTTTTGTCTCCATGCAGTTATGACCCTAAGAAGGCAAATGCTGGCTTGACTATTTACACATGGCTTCTACCCGACAACAAGCTGAACGTACTGTACCTCATTGTTCCAACTCCGTAACACTATGAAGGTGCGCAATGGTCAGTTGAAGTGAAGCCAAGCCCTTGCATCACATGACGGGGACTCTTTCAAATCCGGGCCGCTTCTGAAAGCAACCTCGCACAAAAAAAAAAAAAAAAAAAAAGACCAAGCGTGTCCGTCAGGACTACAACCAAACCTGTTGCGTGCTCGTCGTGTTGTCTCGTCTCGGACCTCCGGAGGATGACTGAATTACGCTCGTTTCCTCACGACGCACCTCCCCATGCCTTTTTTTTTTTTATGACCATTCCTTGTTTTTAGAAGACATTTTTTCTTAAAAAAATACAATAAAAAAAATAAAAATAAGATTTTGGAGCGTTACCCCTTTTACATATGCACTCGCTCCCTTTCCTGCTTGTCCAAAATGGTGAATTATGTACGATGGAATTTTGGAGAGGATCTGCAAATGACAATGAGCTAGAGGAAGACCCGATACCTCTTGTGTTAAAACCTTTTGGCACCTTTCAGAGCGTAGAATAAAAGAACTCTGTAATGAATTTAAATGCTCCACTTGTGTTGGAAAACTCCATGTTCTAAATGGTATATATAGCTATACATATGTATAATGTAGACTGGTTTATCCCATATATAAATGTCAGTCATTTTTTTTAAATGGTGGCCGCTGTTTTTTTTGTTTGTTTTTTTTTGTATGCATCTCAGAAACAACTGGAAATGTGCTAAATGAATTAACCAGTTTTTTTTTGGTTTCTTTTGAGCCTTACTGAGGTGTGGATAAGAAGGAAGGAGTTTTGGTACCATGTACCTCTAAATGTTTTTGGATATGTATGTGCACCTAATCTAAATCTATTTAACTTGTGTTTGATTTAAATACATACAAGATCAAATGATTTGTCTCTGTTCATTTCACATAACATATTACTACTGACCTATACTATTCAGCAGTTGTCCAGGCGGGGGCAGTGTTGACCACTTTGTAAATGACTAAGCAAATCCATTGACGATTTCTGACGATGCCGTACCACTAACAACGAATTCTGCTACTTTGCCTAACGAGATGAGTGCTGCGGAAAAGGTCATTAAAGCAAACAACACATATCTTTTTTTTTTTTTTTTTTTTTTTTTTCCCCCAGTGCAATTTGTATATTTTAAGGCGGAGAGCTATTTTCTCGTGTTTGTTACATTATTATTTATTTATTTATTTATTTTTTATCGAAACACCTGCTGTCAGTCTTAAATAGACAGTGCAAGTTCATACCAGAAACGGGAATTTTCTTCTAAGAAAAATCTATTGTTAGTGCCCCAAATAATTAAAAAGGGCCAAAATATTCGTCAACCTTCATTATTAGCATTTGCAACAATAATAATAATAATCACTCATTATGGTCCAGTCCTGAAAAGGATAAGCGGTATTGAAAACGGATAGATTGATTAAATAAATGCACTGTATGGGCTCTTTGCACAGCTCGACTACTTCCTGAACTGAATGCCACACCTTTGTTTCCTGTCTTTCATGAGTGGACAAACTGATTAATCCAGGTGTGTCTGGCCAATGTCGTTGTAGTTACTGAGATCAGACACACCTGGATTAATCAGCTTGTCCACTCATGAAAGACAGGAAATGAAGGAGTGTATTTTTTTTTGGGGGGGGGGGTCTAAAATAAATTGAAAAAGTAGTAGACAAGATTTTATTTTGAAGCTGTCTGCCGGAAGTCTCCTGTTTTGTAACCACGTGGAATTGACGCGGTCCGGGCGTAGTCTGACATAAACGCAAAGTGCACTTTTGTCCACGCGTGGGCCGGAGGAGCAAGAAAGGGTCGCTCGGGAGGCGGCAGACCCACGGACGGCGGTGTCATTGGCTCTTAACGAGAGCGCTCCTCCACCTGCGTGGAAGCACCGCGGCTGCGCGCCCACTTGTGGGTGTGACAAACATTTTGTGCGCCCGGCGTGGGTCTGCTCAGTTGAAAACTACGAGACTTGTTTTGTTCTGATATCATTTTTTGGGGGGTTTGTATCCCCACTCAAGAAAGTGTTGACGCACGCGCTCAGTGTGGGACTTCCACGGCGGACTCCCGTGGATTGAGGATGAGCTCCAAATGAATTTGCTCCTACTGGGACTGAAGAAGAAGAAAGAAGAAGAAGAAGCCGGGTGTGGAGTTTGCGTGTTTACGGGCTTTTCGCCCCACGTTGCCGCCATCATGTTCAGCTGCGTGGGCTGCTTTTGGGTGCTCCTTTCCTCCGCCCTGGTCGCCGTGTGCAGTTTCAGTTTCATCTCCCCTGCGTGGATTGTGAAGGAGCAGCTGAGGACCACCAATCACCATCATCACCATCATCATCATTATCATCACAATAAGGAATCGGTGAGCTTCGGCTTGCTGTGGCACTGCTCCGAATCTCTGGACCGCATGTACCGCTGCTACACTTTTGGAGGGCTGGGCAAATTTGCTGAGATTCCGTCCAGTTCGTGGCAGGTAACACAAAACACTATCACCAACATCATCATCATCATCGTCATTATCACGTGTTGCAATTTAAAAAAAAAAAAAAAAGTGTCGTATTTTGTGTTGATTTCATAGGGCAGCAGTGATGTTAGCATGTTTGCCTCACAGTACCTCTCAGGTTCTGGGTTCGAATCTCACTTGAGGTCTGGTCTTATGCGTGTATTTTATTTGAGTTTTTACAGTATTATTTTTAGTATTAGTTTTTGTTTTTAGTATATGAAGTATTTTTCAAGTGCGTACTAAAAAAGGTTGTATGTTAAGTTAAGTGGACTTTACGGTTTACACGGATCGGATCAGCAGATATTCTGCATTTTAAGCAAAATCTGCCATCCACTGTAATGTCATAATTTGCCGATCAATCAATGACGTCATTGAGAGGATAAAATAAAACATTACAGCAAGCACAATCTCATTAACTCTTGTTAACATTCTGTGCTTCTACTGAAAAAAAAAAATACTTTTTAAAGGTATTCATTGTACATGAAAAATAATGAATTTATCAAATTAATTCTGACAAAATATTCACTTTTCACCACTGAAAATTGTTCAATGAGTTCATTTTCGTTAACGAAATTGTAGATTTTAATTTGAGTTTTTTCGTTAGTTTTAGTGAACTAAAATAACCTTTAATAGCACCTGTGTTTTTTGACACCCTCCGTTCTTACTTTGACCATCTCCAAACATTTTTGTTTTTATTTTATTTGAACTTGAGTCAAATGCCATTTTTAGCATATGTCGCGGGCCACTAAAAAAATGGATGGTGGGCCGCAAATGGCCCCCGGGCCGTAGTTTGTCATTTAGTCGTATCAATTTGTGCTTAACCAAGTATTTTTTTATTTTTTATTTTTTATTTTTTTGTAAGGCAACATATATTCAATAGGGGCGGCCATTTTCATTCATGTACTCATTGGACTAAGGCCTTGAACCCTGAAAATGATGGTGTAGCGGTTCACTTGGCAGCCATTTGCAGTCATCTTGGATTCAGTTCTAACTCACTGACTTTGCGAATGTGAACTTTTCTAGTCGTTTGTGTATATTAAGTAGAAAATTGAAATACTGGCTGCTAAAATGAACATACAAACAAACAAACCAAAATATTGTCTAAAACACATTTCAGTACGAATAAAAACCAGCACAATAAATAGTTGTGCGAAATGTCTGACCTTGACTCTGAACATTGTTTGGAGACGAGTTCTTACGGTTTAATCAGATTCTCGGCCGACAACAGGATGACTGTTTGAACCTTCCTAGCCTTGAACTACTCAGCGCAAAGTCTTCCAAATAAAGAAGCGCGTACAAGTCGACTCCGGAGCTATGATATATGCATGAATGTGTATTAGCATTTGAAAGGGAGATATTAATAAGCTGCTGCTGCTGCTTGAGTAAGTGTAGCGCAAACGTTTGCAAACAGAGGCGAATGCAACACAGGTAAACAGGTGTACACTCTGTGGGCCATCGTCATTGAAATAGCACTCATAGGAGGTGTTTGGTTGGTGCTGGATTTCACTTTGATGGACTGGATGTGTTGGTGTCTGCCTCATCTATCCTTCCCTCCTTCCTCTCTTTAGTTTTTCCTCTGGTCTCTTGAGATCTCCTTAATTTGTTGGAATTTAGAGCTTTCTGGGGTTGGCGTAAGACTCTGATTTTGTAACCATGTGGATGGCAGGAAGTGTTTAGTTGGTTCTGGATTTTACTTTGATTCAGCTTTCTTTTCTTTGACCTTTCCTCTGGTCTCCTGACCTTCTGAACTTCACGACTCTGGCGAGACTCTGAAGTATCCGGTTAAGGTGAAGGGTAATGAGATTTTTATTAGGTTTTAGGTGAATTAATGAGTATAAATTTACGCACTGAAATACAGCCGTACATCCATTTCTTGTTGGACCTCGGCGACCTGTCTGATATGGTAGAACCCGACCTCTATTGATCTTATATTTGTTCACGGGCTGCCATGATTCGCACCTCCGTGCTGTCTTGCTGTCTTTTAGTCTAAACTATCCCAACCACCAGCATGTTTTCGGGATGTCATGCCATGCGGGAGACCTGTCTTTCAATGACGGTCCATCTGGCTCCTTCTCCTTACTGGATTTCTGTTGCCTGATGCATTCATGATGCAGGCCATTCCCGTCATTTAAAAAAAAAAAAAAAAAAAAAGATCAGGTGCTGCTTGGCATATCGTGTGGGTTTGCTTCTTGACCTCGCCAATCACAATAATCTCATCTAATAGTAATTATCCAGCCACCAAAAGACATTTCTGTTCTTTCTTTTGAGTGATTGTTTTTATTTCTGTACATCACATTGTGTTGCATTTTTAATGTATGAAAAGTGTGACACAAATATAATTTAATTTGATTTTCTTGACATAAAATGTTGGGTAAATAAACCGATTTGACTGGCTTTTATTACAATTATTTGACACACGAGACAAGCACATTTTATTTTAACTCTGGGCAAATGAAAATAGAGAGCGAATTAAAGAGATGATTGGTATTGTTGTGGATTGCCAGTAATGGACATGTAGTGTTCGAGAAACGCCTCCAGTGCGCCAACCCCACTAAAGCACCTGGAATGTCATTTCACCACTCAGTGAAGCAGAACAACTTGTGAAAAGGGAGCAACGTCATTTCATGAATTTCACTTATGATTTCTTTATCTGGCTGCTTTTGTCTTGGCCTTATCAACCTTGTAAAAATAAATGTTAACAGAAGAAAGGTTGTTTCTGCCTCGTGAGGCAATTATCTACTCCTGTCAAACTATGATTTGCTCTTTTTTATTTTTCTGTAGTTCGTTTTAGGTACATTGGCAGCTTCATGCTCGTTCTCAATGGAGTACTCAGCGGAAAACCAGATTTAAATGTAACACTTCAAAAATGCCAATTTTGATTCCACATGAAATAGAGTTGAAACTACACTTTTTATTTTGTTTTGATTTTTACACTGAGATGGAGTTAAATCAACTCTGATTGTTTGAAATGTAACACTAGTCAACACTGGTGAGTGTTGATTGGCCAATTAGCCGATACATAAATATTACACCATCTAGTGTTGTGCTTTTTAACACTCAAAACGAGTTGCTTTCATTACCGCTACAAATGCAATATTAACGATATTTTAACTCTGGAAGAGAGTTTATTGTATTGAACGGCTAACAAAAATTAGCATAAGACAATGGCAGGAATTTTACCGACAAATGAATATTCACACACAAACGATGCAGTAATACATACAGACAGGTAATAATAATAACAACACTGACAGGAATATAATCTGTGAAAAGTTAGTTGTATTAATTAATTTATTAATTCTATTGTTTCAAAAAAATAACACGAATGTAAATGAAACGCGGCAACACTTTGCCTGTATGAGTTCCGGACGTGTTAAATCTACCCATTTTGCATATATATAGTTCCCAGAATGCATTGTGTGGTGCAGTTAATGAAGTTATAAGGACGTTAATCTTTGTCATACGTATTTGTGTTACCAGTAATTGAATTTGTGTTGTATTTACCACATTTTTGTTGGTTTATGATTTAAAAAAAAAAACTTAAAAAAAAAAACTTTTTTTTTTTTTTTTTAAACAAACCATAACTTTAAGTTGTATTATAAAATAATGACTTCCAGGGCGATTTAGTGTATAAGTTACATTACTCATCTGAGGACTGTTTGTGAAATTACAAATTTATATATTTGATTGTGGCTGGTTGATTATTACAATTTTTTTTTCACTTTACAAAATTGTCTCGCGGGCCGGATTAAACCCCTTTTGCGGGCCTGATCCGGCCCGCGGGCCTCATGTTTGACACCCCTGCTGTAATGGCTGTCTTTGACCGAGCCCAAATTGAATAAAAATCTATCAATCAATCAATAACACGTGAGGAGAATGTGATGGAGTGATGGGTGGCATAAAAACAGAATGATGGAGAAGTTTGTTGTTCAGAAGTGGCCAATGATGCAATGACAGCTGTACACTATCACTTAGTGACAAATACAGCTGTGAAACAGAATCTATCGTGAGTCGCTTCTTAAATATACTGTAACACGTCTCCCTTCTCCCTGTGCCATTAAGTCTCATGGGGCACCACCGTGGTGAAAGCCATTTGTATGAAAGTGTGTCTGCCTGTGGGAAATCATGTTACGGGGTCGAATGCACATGTTGTTTTCCCTCTTCTCCTTGGGGAGTCCCCCGCCCGGCGTGTCGAGACAAAGACCGACTTTTCTTTACCGGCGGCCTCATTCTGCTACAGTGGCGACGCTCTTTACCCAAAGTGCGAAACCAGACACGTTACCACCGAGCGGGTAATCAAAACAGATATCGATGTGCATGCTGCCTGCCCGCGGCACCATTGATTCGGTAATTAGTGAGGTCACGAGGAGTAATGGTCGAGGGACACTCGAGAAAAACAGCAAGCGGCTAACTTTCGAAGTGTATTTCAATCTAATTTCGTTATATATATATATATATATATATATATATATATATATATAAATTTTTAATTCCAATTAATCGCATGACTTCAATAGTTAACTCACGATTAATCGCAAATTGTATATCTGTTCTAAATGTACAATCAAATATTTTTCCCCAAAATTTTAATACTCTTGTTCACATAAAAGTAGAAAAAAAATGTTAGACTAATAGAAATATGTGTGCATTTTTCAGTCATTGCTAACAGCTCAGTGCATTTTGCCTTTTCATATTAAGAGCTATTTAATCTTTAACATGAAGCAACTTGTGAAATTGTGCACATTTTAAAAATTGTAAAATACGACCCCAGCCAATATTTAACATTATTATTAAATTTATGTATTACTGCTAAATTTTTGACGTGGACTGGAATTCCCAAAGAAGAAGAAAAAATAAAAAAATTATAATAAATAAATTATTTTAAATTAATCAATAAAATGTAAAATAAATAAATAAAATTAATTCAAAATTAACGTACTAATTTTGACACCCCTAATATCTATCTTAGCTAGCTTAGCTAGCTTAGCTAGCTATCTGCAGTATATAGCAACCTAGTATGAGTGTACCCTGCAATAGGTTGTGTCAGTGTCACTAATGAAATGTTTGGTAGTGAGCTGGGCTTTGTTTCAACTGATCCCCCCCAAAAATGTATTCCCCCGGTAGCGTTTTTAGGCCCACCAGTTGCAGCCCGGTTCTTAGCTTACTCACTGATCCGTAGCCCAGCTTCGACAAGACGCCAGGAAGCGCGTAGAAGGAACGAGAGCCGCTGGCAGGTCAGCCGTCGTGTTTTACTGCCGTTCCTTCCACCGGGTTGTTTTTCACATGGTTGATTTTGAGGCGGGCTGCACATCATCCTGCTGCTGGTGAGGCTGTGTTGCCTGGCAAAGCAAAAAAAAAAAAAAAAAAAAAAATGGCGGCTTTATGGGACTAACATATCGAAGGCTGCAGACTCAGCCTAATATAAATTAGGCCTTTTTTGGGGTTTGTCTGTTTACTTTGATTCGTACATAAATTGTCTCATTGCAGAACCCATTGCTGAAAGCTCTCAAAGGTGCTGCATGCACTTGGTTAATGTGGCTTTTGACGTATGTGCTCTTATCCTTGAGCACATTTTCATGCCAAGGCCACAAAGTCTGACAATATGAATGCCAAGTGGGATTTAAGATTTAAGACGGAGGGAACTATTTTTGCAAGTTCTCTTTCTGGAGGATGATTCCAAACAACAATTTTGTCAAAGTTGAACATTCACGACCAGTATGTTGATTGATGAAACAAACACAAATAGGTGTCGACGCCGTTTTGGCTTGCACAAGTTACACACGGGTGAGAAAGTGGAAGTGCAGAGAAGCACGTGTCCAAGATGATGGATGGAATGTGCCGTGTGGCGGTCGTCTGCATTTTATATCCATCTCGGCGAAATAGAGAGCAAATCAGTCCCGCTGAGCAGAAGAAGGATTTATGATGTGGCCTGATAGATTGATGGTACTTGTAAGGTATGATTGTTTTTCTCCTGCTTTGCACATTTCCCAGGTGCACCTTCAAAAGTCATTGATGGTATAAAGTGGGATGATGTTTACCGGCAGACATGGAATGTTTAGAGGATACTAGGATGGTGCCCCCCCCCCCCCCCCCCCCATTTAGTCAGTTATGGCAGTCAAACATTAATATTTTGCCTATAATAAATTTGATATTTTCATTATTTTTCACAGTACCTTTAAAAACAAATTTTGCAACTTCCTGTCGACTAAAAATGACATCACAAGGGCTCAGGTAACCAATCACAGCTTGTGATGTCATTTTCAGTCGACAGCAAGGTTTTTTTTGTTTTTTTTTCCAAAATGTGCTTTTAATTAAAGGTATTGATTGTACATGGAAAAATAATGACAATGTCAAATTTACTTATTTAGTCATTTTTGGCAGTCAAACATTAATATTTTGCCTATATAATAAATTTGATATTTTCATTATTTTTCACGTACAATTAGTACCTTTTATAAACACATTTTGCAACTTCCTGTCGACCGAAAATGACATCACAAGGGCTCAGGTAACCAATCACAGCTTGTGGTGTCATTTTCAGTTGACAGCAAGTTTTTTTTGTTTGTTTGTTTTTTGTTGCAAAATGTGCTTTTAAAGGTATTAATTGTACATGAAAAATAATGAAAATATCAAATTTACTTATTTAGTCATTTTTGGCAGTCAAACAATATTTTGCCTATAATAAATTTGATATTTTCATTATTTTTCACGTACAATTAGTACTTTTTAAAAACACATTTTGCAACTTGCTGTCGACTGAAAATGACATCATGAGGGCTCAGGTAACCAATCACAGTCGCCAGCAAGTTTTTTTTTTTTTTTTTTTTTTTTGTTGTTGTTGTTTTTTTTTTGCAAAATGTGCTTTTAAAGGTATTGTACATTAAAAAGTAATGAAAATATCAAATTTATTTTAGGCAAAAGATTAACGTTTGACTGCCAAAAATGGCTAAATAAGTAAAGTATCTCTTTAATCTATCTTTAAACATATTTGTATAATGTAGGCCAAATGCTAAAACATTATATTGTAATTGTGTATGCTTAAGTCAATACTTTGTGACTTTATATGGGGGAAATGGTGCTAGCTTTAACCTATAAGTATATAGAAATGTATTTGCATTTGTGTTTTAATGTATTTTAAAATCCATTCAGAGTCAGATGTTTACTCCACATAAGGCAGTTCCACACTTCCGTACGATTGCTATGTCATATCATCATTTACTTTCTTTACTTTTACTTACTTGGGAGTCACCAATAAATTCATCTGTATTACAATCAACAATATCAGATTTAATATACATACACTGTAAATGTTATGTCTGTTAGGCTTGCACTAAAAGAAAGCCAAATGAATCAATTAATGTTGTTAATTTATTGAACTCTTTGATTGCACTATGACAAAATTCTTTGTTTTGGTGTGACGTTGGCGACCTCTGATCGGCCCTTTTGCTGTTCGACACAATATGCCGTCTTTGCCGGCAGGGAGGCGCCGCAAGGGCATCGCAGTGGCGCTTTTTCCCCTCACAAATAAGTGCTGAGTCAGCGAGCTTTGGCAGGCCACCTTCCATTCGTTAAGCAGCCTGTCACTTCGGCTGCCTTCACTGTGGATCCTGCAGGTAGTTTATGTATTGATTTAACAGGGAGCCGTCCTCCCTGCTTTCCAAGATAAATGATAGCTCCAACTCTGCTTGTTGCATACGAGTCGTGTGTGTGTGTGTGTGTGTGTGTTTGTCCCAGATAAAACATCCTACAATGACATAGTAAACAATTTACAACTTTAATTCGGTAAATCTATATCCACTTTCCATCATGATGTGACACTCTGTGGAGAGAGAAAAAAACGATGCTGCTTAGAGATGCTCCGTCTCACTGATGACTGTCGGTTGCTCTTGTTGCGCCGCTCCACTTTTTCATTCCTCACGAATCCTGCGAGATCAAACTGTAAAGCTTCCTGGGATGCTGCCAAGCTCCCAAGCACGACTCCTCCGTCAAATCCCACAGCGAGCTTGTGCGGCTTCGCAATAAAATCCACAAGTCCCATGCGTCTCCACTTTCAAAATATCTATAAAAGTGACAGCTTGGGCGGTTTTGAACCGGTCTTTGGTCGGAAAAGTAGGGGTTGCTACGGACGATATTTGGAAGAGTTTCTCTGCGAATGTTTCCTCTCAGTTGTGGGCAAGGATGAGCAGTAGGGAAGTTAAGCAAGAGCGACTTTCTTCTTCTAGCACTTGTCAATAAATAGAGATTATTTTTGGCCAGTAATTCATATTTTATTCGTTGTTGTTGTTGTGTTGAGAGAGAGAGAGAGAGGTTTCTAACTTATTCCTACTCCCTTTTAAACATCTAAACTGATTGATTATTTTATTGGGATTTTCTTTTCTTTTTTCTTTTGATTACAGTTTTTTCTGCTATTTGCTTGTTTATCTGTTCAATGAATCAAATCAAAGCAAAAACTAACTTAGGGGTGTTCTCACTTTTGTTGCCAGAGCTTTATCTGCATGTTTAAGTTTCTTTTTGTAACAATTTACCTAAAAATATCTTTACAATAGCCTTTTTATTTGACCAATTATGACTGAAAGGTCTAATTAGTCGATTACCATCTTAGCTGTTCATAATAAGTACTCCCGCCAGCCTCAAGCCAATAGTTTTTAAGACTGGATTTGGGTTGGAATTTCCCGCCCTCTGTCATGTGCACATTGTTTACGTTATGAAGAAGGTTGTGTGCAGTTTCCTTTTTCGGCCACAGGTGGCAGTAGCGATTTGAAATAGAATTTTTTTGCGTATAGCAGCTTTAATGGTTGTACAGTAGTTTGAGTTATTTTGAGGGAACACTAAATTGACACTGTTATATGAGTTGTACGTTTCCTTTCATAGTTTCAGTGTCATGTCTTCAGTGATGGCCCATGAAAAGTTATAATTAATCTGTTCATCTCAGGCATTTTACAGCAAATTCCTACATTGAGCATAAAATGAGGATGAACATGATGAATCTGCATTTAGAAAAGCTTGTTCAAAAGGTCTCATACCGGATGACATTTAACACACTGGGATCTTTATTCTTTTTTTTTTTTTTTAAATCTTCAATATAATCGCAACATTTCAAATGCCACGTCGTAAAAATGCTTGATCGGCACTCAGCTTTTCAAGAACAAAATCATTTTCAAAATCAACATTGCTTAGAATTTATTTATTTATTTTTTTAACAATTATTTTTGATTAGCTGCCCCAGAATGTCTCGTTGCAAATCATCCTTTCAGAATCAATTCAGTTGAGCAATTAAAGGTTAAACACGAGTTCAAATCCCTTTCAACCTTAAGTCAATTCAGATTGATTTTTATTAGCGGCCTGCTGTGTGATGATGACACGTTTGTCGCCATGTCGAATTAAAGTGATCATCTTGTTTAGGTCCATTTACATCATTTCTACCCCGAGGCTTGTTGGTCAAACTCCTTCACATGCAAGCGGCTGCTCTTCATCAAAAGTGATGCAACTTGTGAGCTCGAGTCGGTAATGTGCCCCGCTTGATAACATCCACAAAGCGGAGTTCTGATCATATTTTGTTCACCAGCAAGATGAGAGAAGTTGAAAATTAGCTACTGTACATCTGACACTCATTCTGTAGGAGTCAGGGAGTTTGCTGCGTTCGGTGTTATAACGTGGATCGGCCTTACTTTGCTGGTGAAATGAGGCAGAATAGGAGGAAGCACATATAGCTGTTGCTACTTGGTGTGGCACACTATGCATGAATTATGAAATGCGCACTCGGGCCCGGTGGTGGTGCAGATCATGCATACATTTAACAGCGAACCGTGCGAGCTTTTGAGGGTGCGAGGGGCTTGAAGAGCAGCTTTCAGCAAAGCCCTTCACTCTCTGACATGTGGAGAGGCGGGGCCGGCCGCTTCAGTGCCCTTCTATAAGTTCAGCCGCCTAAACATCTGCGTCAAAAAAAGCGAAAATGTACTAATTCCATCACCTCGCACTAACTGTACAGCATTTTTGAAACTCTTCAGAATGTGCTACCTGCTAAATGGGTTAGCCAGAACACCAGGCATGAAAAGTGGACTCAATCACCCCAAGTACTTAACGTTAGCCGTGTCAGTCGTAGATTAGTTTAGCAATTAGCATGGTTGCTCTGTTTCTTTTGAGTCTTAGATTAGCTTAGCAATTAGCATGGTTGCTCTGCGTTTCTTTTGAGTCTTAGATTAGCTTAGCAATTAGCATGGTTGCTCTGCGTTTCTTTTGAGTCTTAGATTATCTTAGCAATTAGCATGGTTGCTCTGCGTTTCTTTTGAGTCTTAGATTAGCTTATCAATTAGCATGGTTGCTCTGCGTTTCTTTTGAGTCTTAGATTAGCTTAGCAATAAGCATGGTTGCTCTGCGTTTCTTTTGAGTCTTGGATTATTTTAGCAATTAGCATGGTTGCTCTGTTTCTTTTGAGTCTTAGATTAGTTTAGCAATTAGCATGGTTGCTCTGCGTTTCTTTTGAGTCTTAGATTATCTTAGCAATTAGCATGGTTGCTCTGTTTCTTTTGAGTCTTGGATTATCTTAGCAATTAGCATGGTTGCTCTGTTTCTTTTGAGTCTTAGATTAGCTTAGCAATTAGCATGGTTGCTCTGCGTTTCTTTTGAGTCTTAGATTAGCTTAGCAATTAGCATGGTTGCTCTGTTTCTTTTGAGTCTTAGATTAGCTTAGCAATTAGCATGGTTGCTCTGCGTTTCTTTTGAGTCTTAGATTAGCTTAGCAATTAGCATGGTTGCTCTGTTTCTTTTGAGTCTTGGATTATCTTAGCAATTAGCATGGTTGCTCTGTTTCTTTTGAGTCTTGGATTATTTTAGCAATTAGCATGGTTGCTCTGTTTCTTTTGAGTCTTAGATTAGCTTAGCAATTAGCATGGTTGCTCTGCGTTTCTTTTGAGTTTTAGATTAGCTTAGCAATTAGCATGGTTGCTCTGCGTTTCTTTTGAGTCTTAGATTAGTTTAGCAATTAGCATGGTTGCTGTGCGTTTCTTTTACTTGTGAGAACAGAAGTGTAGCTTATTGGTCGCCACGGAGGTGATAATAATTTCCGACATAGGAGCGACTCCGCAATGTGTTTAGCCACAGCTGTAACCCAGTTGAAGCTAATTGTTACTTGCAGCAAGCTCAGGGTGGCCAGGCAGGACAGTCCTAATTTTCAGTGGTATGTCCTGTGTTCTACGCAACCCTAAGCAGGACGCTGGTTTCTCCTCCTTTTTAAAGAAAATGAGCCGCGGTTGAGTTTGTGACCCAACATCAGCCCCACCCCCACAAATCTCGTATCATTGGTACATTGCCGGATTATTGTCCAACTGTCCTGTGTACGGCGACTCTGAGTTTCTGCCTCTCGATGTGAATAAATGGAGAAAATCTTATTTGTCTGCATTTGGGATCCAAACCTTACAGTACACAACAGTTTATTAATGACATACTAGAGATTCTGAATGATCCAAAGAGTGACTTGGAGGCAGTCACAAGAAGGAGTCATGCCACCTTTCAACTAATTTCCTACTTTTTGGGGTGTGTTGTTCCAAGTTTGAAAGCTAATGTTGTGCAAAACGTGGACATACGCCGAATATCCACACACAAGTTAAATCTTACAAAACTTGACTTTTAAGCGGTTGCTCGAAATTATTGTAGTGATAGATTTATTTTTATGCCTCTTCTACTTTTGTTGTTGTTGCTTCCAATTCCATAACTTAACTTCCATTTTGCGCTTGTAGCGTACTTCCAAATATTGATTAGGGAAGCTATCAGAGCTACAGAACCTAAATCAGAAAACCATCAATCTCCAACATTTTTACACTTGTCAACAGTGTATATATACTATGTTAGTGAGCCAACAAAAATATTTTGCGCCGACGATTTCTCAATTTGTTTGTTTCTTGTCTGAATGTGAACATGTGTGTGTGTGTGTGTGTCTGAATGTTTGTTCCCCGCTGTAAAGACTGCACAGCATAAGCAGCAGACAAAATGGATGGATGCGATGCACAATTCCAGTTTGATTACAGCCAACAAGACTTAAGTGCACTTGAGCATCAACCAGTGTCTGCTAGACGTGCAAATACGTGGGCTGTAGTGTTGTTATGCCAACATAAAAGAGGACAAAGAAAAGGCGAAGTGCTCCTCCCAACCTCTCCGCTCACATCTTCACCGTATTTCTTCGACACTCTCATCTCATCCCACAGTTCTCTCCCCTTGCTCCTCCTTTTGGGTGCGTAATGTTTGATGTGAGCAGATGTGATTGCTTCGAACCCAGTTCTGCGATTCTGATTGTTTAGATGCCAAACGTGCATTTGCTGTAATGAGCATTACAGTCATTACAATCCTTAACATCTCATTATTTGTCATTCATTTCTTATTAAGAGCTGCTTTGAAGGCAAGGGGAACGGGGAAGGGGGCGGCATAAAAGTATCAGTTGCGCTATAATACAATTGCTGAGTCCTTTTGAGAGAGCTGAGAAAGGCAGAACTTTGCCTGAGGTTGCACCGCAGTTCACCACCACCACCAGCAGCAGCAGCCCATTATGAGATCTGAATCTCTGAGGTTGTCATCATTAAATCGGGCCAGGAGGGATCCCGTACGTTTCAATCCGGTTATATGATCCTCTCATCTAGTCTGATCCACCTTTGTGATCTATAATAAAGGAGGTGAGGGGGAGAAGAAGCAGAGTGAGCGCGTTTCTGGACCTGATTGTTCTTTTTTTTTTTTTTTTTTTAATAAATCCTACTTTCCCACACATCATCACGCACCTCCCCATCAGTTCTCCACAAGATAAGATGGGAAAAAAAATAATGATGAGATGTTTTTTTGTGTAGTAGCCGTTTTTTCATGTTCAGTTGATTTTTTTATTTTTTTTTCCCAGATTTTAGAAGAGACATATCTAACATCTAAAGTAAACTTTGTGGATTTCCACTGGAGAAGATAACATCTTACTATCAAAGATGTGAAGGCCAAAAACTTTAAGTTTTAACCGCGCAAAGTTCACCGGAACACCAAAATTAGCAACACATGGAAAGACGTTTATTGAGAGATTGCATAATCCCGACGTTTTATTCAAATACTTTTTCTAGAGGTTAGTCAGAGACTGGCATGAATCAAACAAGAATTAAGATCTGAAGAGAGAAAGAATGTTATTAAAGCCAGTCAAAATTCTGTCTCCCAAACCCCCCTAATCCGATCATCAGGGATGTGATCCGAAACAAGCAATTCACCATATACCCTTGAAATCTGTCACTTTTGAAATGGATCCAACTGAAAGAGTTCTTCCTGTGCCTGAGTCGGACGTGCAGTCATTTAGGAACGCTTGGTAACAATTGGACACAACACAATACCTGACCCGAAAATATCAAAAGAGATGGGGAAGCCTTAAAAGATTTTGGCTCTTATCGTGCCAGAGTCGGACTGAGAAACTCTTATCCAATCGCGACGGTTTGAATAAGTCTTTTTCTCATTAACGGACCTAAAGTAGATGGGAGGCAATTTAAATGTCTCCCGAATTGGTACCAGGTCATGAGAGTGGAACATGCAATCGGATTTTGTGTATAAAACCAAAAGGCTCACTCAGATGGAATCGAGGAAGCGAAAAAGGGCTGGTAGAGAAGATGCGATACATGATTTTGATTCAAATTGGCACCAAAGCAGATATGTACAAAATCTTGGGTAACGACAACCCTCTATAGAACTGTTTTGAAGCACCACTTTACGAATCTTCAGCACTTTACCCTTCCAGAAAAAGCTTGATATCGTTTGTCAATTAAACAATTAAAGAGAAACAGAAATGTAGGCTAGACGTTGAGAAGATTTCCAACATAGCTCTGATGTTCATGTCAGCATGTCTAGCCAAAAGGTTAGCATAGCTGCATTGAATACTATACTATTAACTTCAGCTAACAGCAGCAGCTTCTGATAAACAAAAATGTAGGCATAGTGTTCAGAAGATTTCCAACATGGCTTAAATGTTCTTGCTAGCATGTCATGACCAAAAGGCTAGCATAGCTGCATTGAATACTGTTGGAGGCATAGATTAACTTCTTCAGCTAGCAGCATCAGCTTCTGATAAACAAAAATATAGGCGTAGTGTTCCGAAGATTTCCAACATGGGTTAAATGTTGTTGCTAGCATGTCATGGCCAAAAGGCTAGCCTAGCCGCATTGAATACTGTTGGAATAGATTATAGAATTAGCATTAGCTATCGGCTTCTGATCAGCGATACATCGTACATATATGATTCCTGTGTAACTTTGTTGACATGATGATAGCGTATTCGGTGATAAATGCCGTGTTGTGTATGAAGTGTGAGACAGGAAGTGCTTTTATTGTCTATACAGATGCTCTATTCTTTCCACACTGTGCTCTGCCTCTTCAAGTGGAAGCCACTTTGGTTGCCATAGTAACAGACTCCAGACCCACTGTCGTCTCAGCAGTCCATAGGAACACTGTCATTCACTCACGTGGCCCTTCAAAACTGGTCATTTGAGCAAGGGAATACTGTGCAAATGTTATCAACAATTATTGATTCTTCAAATTATTAAAACACACAAGAACTGCATAATGTGTCCTTTTTCTCTGTCCGACTTTGTCAATAAGGCTCAACTGCAGTGCTGGTGACACGTTTAATTATGATATGAGAGCTTATTATACTCTTGGCTTTAGCGCCTCTTCTGGTTGCAGATGGGAAGAGCGCGCGGCCACAATTCCTCTCATTCCCAATGAGCAATTCATCAACTTTTATGTCCATCCCGGACAGAATCAACCAATCAATTTACTGTTTGAAATGTAGTCCTGCCAATGACTGAATGAACAGTGAGTGAGCTGCCTGCCAATGGCACTACAGAAAGATCATGACAGGGATATTTAAATCCTATGTCTAAGTGTTTTTTTTTTTTTTTTTTTTAAATCTCTAGCAAAGAAATACACAGTTTAACAAGGTACTCGCTGGAAATTAAAGAACGGTGTGGTTGTGTGTTCAAATGTGGTTGTGCTTTGGTCTCAGTGCTGCAGGAAAGAGTCACAATCATTATTTTTTTTTATTATATGCTGCACAATCATTTTGTGGGCAGGTGGCGCTGACTGTAGCCAGATGGACATTTGGACATCTGTCACACAGTTTATGATGGACCAATAAAGGAAGCGATTGTATCAGCCGAGAAGTATTGGAATTGCTGAGCGCCTTGATGGCAAATGCATCCCGAATAACATTTGGAGAGTTCACATGATCTGTTGCAGTTCACATTATGGGTGTTTGGTGGCGTTGAGGTCAAGTTCATCTTGACTCGTGTATAGTGCCTTGCAAAAGTATGAGCCCCCTTTGATTTTTTTTAAAAAGCCTTTTGCCACATTTCAGGCTTCAGAAATAAAGATATACAATTTGATTTTTTATTGTTTTTTTTTTTTTGTGACGAATCAACACTAAGTGGGAAGCAATCTTGAAGTAGAATGATTTTTTTTTATTATTTTGTATTTATTTTAACAAATAAATGACTGATAAGTAGGGCTGGTGAAATATTCTACCCCTTTTCTCTAAGCGCAGACAAGTGCCTACCGAGGTTCCCTAATGAGTTTTGAATGAGCCAGTGTTATTGGATATTGGGGAGCAAATCGCATCATGAAGACCAAGGAACACAGCAGATAGGCCCGCAATAAAGTTGGGAAGAACTTTAAACAGGATTATGATATATATATATATATATATATATATATATATATATATATATATATTTATATACCCATTTATTTATTTAAATCACAAGCAATGTCTGACAGTTTGATCACTCATATTGAAATGGCGAGATTATCAGACCACTGCAAAGCCGTCGCTTTAACCTTAAAGCTCCATAGCTAAACTTGGAGAATCTGTGCTGATATTAAAGCTGCTGTATGCAAAAAAAGAATTTTGAATCGCTAAACAAAATGAAACTGTGCACTCCCTTGTCACGTACGCAATGCACACACGACGTCACATTTGCAGACACGGGGCGGGAAATTTGAATGGCTATTGCAAAGATATTTTGGGGCATATTCCTCCATAGGGCAGCTTTAATGCTAGACGAGGTTTAAAACCGCAGCCACTGAGCCAGCAAAATTTACTTTTGATGCACTGTGTTTGTTCGCACTCAGCAACTCCACGCTGTACTGTAACGTCACATGGCTGAGTTGCGGTGCCTCTGAAAGGTTTCCACTCGGCAATCATATCCCTTCCAGTTGATGGTGCAATATCTACGAGGGCAGGAGTTTCGCAAATTGACTAAAAGTGGGATCGTTTTACCGCACCGGGCTCAAATTTAGCGAGCACTTTAGCGTGACCCCCCCCCCCAAAAAAAAAAAACATTTGCAAAGGCATGACTGCTGGGCGCTTGCTTTTACATCTCTGCCAATGGGACTGAATGAAACCCATTAGTTGAACCATTTAAAAGTGCGGTCCAATGCTTTTATAAGAACGTTTGTAAAAGTGCTGGAACAAGACAGGCTGTTCCCTGTTGACTTGTGAGTCACTACATGTGGATCTCTAGTTCATAAGATGATTCCCCTTTGAGATAATCGTGACATGCAACTGGTACCTATATTATATTCTTATCATTTCTGTGCATTCAGTGACCAGGC
Organism: Festucalex cinctus; assembly: GCF_051991245.1. Lineage (NCBI taxonomy): Eukaryota > Metazoa > Chordata > Actinopteri > Syngnathiformes > Syngnathidae > Festucalex > Festucalex cinctus. The sequence goes on from NC_135428.1 coordinate 4,164,708, forward strand.
TGTCTGCAGAAACAACACTCTGACTGTGCTGCTAATTCTCAGCATGTTTTCATGTGATATGGAAGAAAGGAACATTATTGTGTCGCTTTGCAGACCCTCAACTCTTTTTTTTTTTTTTTTAAGTCTCTCGAGGTGAAAAACCTGACACCTAATGACGATAAGTGATCTTTCACGCATTTCCAAACAATTGTCGAATATATTTGAGGTGCTGCAAAAATAAGTGGAATCAATGAAACATGATTGTTGAAAAAAAATCCAATTAAAACATGATTGCAAACAGCACTTGTGTCAGTATCGAGGCCTGAGGCTAAAACGGAAGTAATTTGTCATTTGTTTTTCATACGAGGGATAATGCAAAAAGTAGGTGGATTCTGATTCTTTAAAATTGCCTGTTTAACATTCAAGCATTGCTTTTTTTTTTTTTTTTTTCAAACAGCATTTGGTTTCATTTTCATGAATAATACCAAGTTGACAGTTTATTGGCGGTGAGCTAAAGCAAACGGACGCCGCGGGCACATGCAGTTTTATTGAATTCACTGATTCTCAATTATTTTCTGTTACGCCCCTTACAAGGTGTTGTATTCTGTTTCCTCTCGAGTGTAATTCGTTGTCCTGCTCCACCGTTGTCGCTTATCATTGCGTCTTGTTTTGACCACGGTTCATATAGTTTTGGAATTTTCATTATAGTTAGTTTTTAGGGACGCAACGATAAGGGCAATATCGTGATATCATGACATTAAAACTGCCACAATATCATTGTCGTCATGTTCACGATATTTAAATGCCACACATCTGTTAAAAAAAAAAAAAAAAAAAAAAGTCAGGTTGATGTCCATTTGCGCAGTTAGTGCAATTTAATTTTCATTAGGGATGTTTTGGCCCTTCTATGTTTAAAATCTACACTAATTGTCAGATGAAGGGGAACGTAATATGCCTGTAAAGCAAGTCGATACTTGGAGGAACTCAATGTGTGCATGTGTGCACAACACAATAATAATAATAATAATAATAATAATAATAATAACATTGATGTTATGTACAAAAGAACATTACTGTGCTTTTTTTTTTTTTTTTTTTTTTTTTTTTTTTTTTAAGTGTTAGCTAATTTTTTTACAATAGTGTGACCTTTTTTTAAATATCGCCAACCTCCCCACAATATCGTGATAATTATCGTGAGCTTCATATCGTGATAAAATCGCATCGTGACATTTGGATATCATTACATCCTTATTAGTTTTATGGTGAAAGTTTTGTTTTTAAAATTTAGTTAGTTTTAATTAGTTTTCAGGGTTGTGCTGTTAGTTTTTATTAGTTGTAGTGACTTAAAAAATGCTTATAATTGTACTATTATTTTTCATATAAAAAAAAAAGTCAATTACTTGTGTGCAAGATTTAATAAACATTATGATAAAATGAAAATGAAAAGTGACGTCATCCGGATGTGCTTTTCCATTTCCTGCTACATGACGTCATTACTGTGTGACACATTTCCATTCCGGTTAATACCAAAATAAATATACTTAAAATCACATTTAAAATCAAAGGTTCATGGATTAAATTAATTACCAAATACAGAAAGTGAGGACATTTTTGCTCTAATTATACTTACGGTAGTTTTAATTAGTTTTGTAAACATAAAATGTGTTTCAATTATTTTTCCTTTTTTAAAAACAATTTTTGTTTTCCTTTTATTTCATTCACTTTTTTTTTTTTTTTTTTTTTTTAAATAATTTTAGTTTTATTTCGTTAATTTTCATTCACTAAAATATCCTTGGCTTTGACTGATGCATTCATTGTGGCCTCGGCTGTTTTTTTGAAGAGTAAAAAAAACGTTCACAGTTGCTGACAAAACATTCAAGTTGTAACTGAAGTCATGCAGTTAGCAGGGGGGGGGGGCAAACCTGGCACTTGCAACCCCCCGTCTGAAAGTCTGTCAAGACGCACGACTCCGCGTGAGGCGAGCGTGCCTTTTGCGTGCGTGTGGGCAAAGCGCTCGTGAATGTCACATCCTATCTGCCGTCTGCCCCTCAGGCCCAAACGGACACTCCATCCACTTGTCAGGTGATTAATATCCACTTCTCGCTCTCCCTCATATCCTCTCTCCATCCTGTATTCTGGTCGGCGTGCGCACACGGCCTGGCGAGAACGTTTGCAGGCCGATCACACACGCTTGCAAACACACAATTTGGTACTGCGCCCGTCCAAGAAGACATTTACATCATTCAGAATGTTAATCTTTTGGTTTTTTTTGTATGAATGCTTTCAGTTGTGTGACACTGAGACCCCGTCCACACGAAAACCCGTATCCGTACAAGTTTCTTACCGTTTGGGCAGTTTGTCCACACGGAGGCGCCGTTTCCGAGTTTGAAACGATCACTTTTGGAACCGGGTTCCAGAGTGGAAAGATTTCAAAACACGCTCCGTACAGTTCAATGTTCACATTATGGATGTAACGATAATGGCATTATCATGATATCCCAATATTAAAACTGCCACAATATATTGTCATCATGTCACAATATTAAAAGCATCTGAAGGTGCTTTTCTATTGGCTGCTGCGAGATGACATCACTTCCATGTGACATACTTTCAAACGTCATTATTCCGGTTTATATCAAAATAAATCTACTACTAATCACATTTCAAATCATCCCCAAAGGCTCTTGCATTAAATTAATTGCCAAAGACTAAAACGAAGGACGTTTGCTATAATTATAGTTTGTTTTATTTAGTTTTGTAAACATAAAATGTAGTTTGTTAGTTTTCGTTTTTTTAAAAAGCTATTTCGTTTTTTACTTTATTTCGGTAACAATATTGTTTTTTATTTTATTTTATTTTTAGTATTTTCATTAGTTTTAGTTCACTAAAATAACCTTTAATGGCACCTGTTTTTCTATACTTACTTTGAACATCTCCAAACATTTTTGTTTATTTTATTTGAACTGAGTCAAATGCTACTATTTTTAGCATATGTCGCGGGCCACTGAAAAATGGACGACGGGCCGCAAATGGCCCCCCGGGCCGTAGTTAGGACACCCCTGCTCTAAATGGATAGAATTGTATGCCGACGAACGTTTTTTTCAGAGGGTAATACGGCGGTCTCGCTGCTTCAAAATTCTTGGCCTATTGGCCAAACTAATCAGTGGTTCGTCTTCTTCGCTATTTCTTCTACGCTTTTCCGTTAACTCCTTGTGGCTGCGCTACAGCGCCACTCCAGGTTGGGCATATATATTACATCTGTTAAACGTCCTCAGCGTCATCTTTTTGGACACTCGCATGTCTTGAAACGTTGTTTTTTTTTGTTTTGAGGAACAGCTTTGCTTCAGTGTGAACAGGGCCTGATTTAACAAGCAAAAGAGGAGGAATAGATTACAAAAGTACTGCAAGGTGATTCCGCGGATTGTTTTGTGTGTTGTTGAGAAACACCAACGGCAGTTTTGAAAAGCTGCGATATCGTGCTAACGGGCTTCTCGAGACTGAATGGCGAGGCTGCTGCTGTTTGAGTGTGACCACTCGGGTCTCCGCCGAGTGCAGAATACACTCAACGGACGCGCGCCAAGCGCGGAGCAATGCGGGGACGTCGTCACGCCTGCTTATAAGCGCATCTGCGATAATGTCACTCCCCTCTTGTCCTCCATTAAGACGAGTCGTTAAAGCTCCGCCTTTATTTCTCTTAAGAGCATCATCGGCCTCCTCCCTTTGCCAATGGAGGCAATTAAGTTTCGTCTCGGAGCACGTGCGTTGGTGCTAAGTTGTTTTTACAGCGTTTGAATGTTGACGTGCGGCGGGGTGGCGACTGTTCGCCAGTCTGAAAGGTTTACTTCCCAAGGAAGATTAGTGTGCCATGTCAAATTTTCGCTACTGTGTAATTTCCCTCTCGTTCGGCTCACTCGCGTTTGCACGGGAGCTCCAGCTGGTGCCGGGTCGCTCCCAGTTATCCGCGCGTAATTACAACCTATTTAGGGAGCATTTCGCACAATTGAACCCGCTCAGATTACAGTCGCAGAAAAAGGTTTCTTAGAATGCCTGCGAGTAAACGTGTTAATGAGTTTGTTTTATTGCAACAGACGCGCATGTGCATAAGGGCAGGCATTAATTAAAATGCAGGTTGTTTTCTGTGAACGTGATTTAAGTGGACTTTCAAAGACAATTTTGACAATCTTGCTTTTCATTTAAATGACTGACAATGCATAGCCAAAATATCCATCCATCCATTTTCTTGAAATGTATCATTTCACAAGCAGTCCTCAGACGAGCAATGCAACTTGTTCGGGGAATCGTCCTGGATGTCATTATTTTACACACAACTTAAAGTTACGGTTTATTTATTTATTTTTTAAATCATAGACCGACATAAACATGTTAAATACGACACACTTTAATTACTGGTAACAGAATATGACAAGGATTAACCTCCTTATAACATTATTAACTCATTTGCTCCCAAAAACGTATAAATACGTTCTATTTTAAATATTGACAGCATTCCAAAGACGTATTTATACGTTTTGTTTTGTTTTGTTAGTTGTTATGATCGAGCATACACAAGGCTTTGATGTAGCCTCTGAACTTAAGAGAACTGTTGAAGCAATGGTAGTTATTACAAAAACAGCCAGCAGGTGGCAATAGAGTATAAGAGATCAACCAGGGCAACAAGCAGTTTTGTGAATCGTGATAAAACGTAACTATATTCTAATGCTAATTGCTGCAAAACGGAAACAGATAGAAACATACTTTTTTTTTTTCCTGACGAAAGAAGAGACTAATTTTCTTTTGGTAGGTTCCATGTTTTTATAGCAATAGAACACAATATTCTGTGGGCCTTGCAAAATCAGTCAACATCCAGGAAAACAGCCAGGAGCGAAGGGGGTTGCTTGAGTGAAAATGGCGGTGAGTGAATGCATTAAATGTGCCACACAATGCATTCTGGGAAGAATGTAGATTTAACACGTCCAGAACACATACAGGCAAAGTGTTTCCGCGTTACATTTGCATTCATGTTATTTTTTTGGAACAGTATGATTACAGTTGAGCTGCGTAATTTAGGGCTCGCCCACAAATAGCAAATATCTGCGTAGAATTGACGGCAAAAGTTATATACCATTATTTTACCGATCCGGCCCACTTGGTAATATACTTTCCTCAATGTGGCCCCTGAACTAATAAGAGTTTGACACCCGTGACCTAGATGAACATTGCTTGAGAACTGAGAAAGCATTTAAGCATCCGTTTTGGTGGATTATTTGTTGGCAATATTGAGAGAAGGTTCGACATTTTTAGTTTTTGTTAGCATGCAAGCAGAGCCGTGAGTGTGTGATGTTTAATATGTTTCAAAAAAAAAAAGAAAGAAAAAGAAGAAGAAAGGAATCAATCAAAGCTCTAAAACCTGTGCCACGATGGCTGCTGCTGATGTGACAGACATGAGCGGAGGGGGGTTGAAAGCAGAGTGACTTTCTCGCTTGCAAGTTGATTTAATTAGCCAGTCGTGGCTCTTTGGCACAGGAGCAGACAAGGGGGAGTGTTAGCGAAGGGCTGTGACGTTGTTGGCAGCCATTCTGATGATTCTTTTGACCTTTATTTGTCGTCGTGGGCTTAATGTGTTAGATTTACACCATGGCCTCATGCCTTATGGAGCAATGTTCACAATCAGGGTAACACATCCGCTGCTGGGCGGCGGGTGAAAAGTAACACAAGGGCACCTTCATCATAGCAGACGATAATGGAGAAAGGAAAATGCAGGCAAGATGTTCAGAAACGGCCACACGTATCGTTCACTACTGATTACAAATTAATAATTCAGCTGTGTTTTGTTTGCACATGATAATTGAAGACCAATTAATAAACATGAAAACTCTGGAGCTTTCAAAGTTGGGAAATTTCCATGGGAATTAATATTAATTTGAGGGAATAATAGGGAATACAACAAAAATTTACCTAATTGAAATAAATGTGTGTGTTTTTTAAAATGATATAATTCAAGTCAATTTTTTTTTGTGCCCCCACTGTTCTAAACACAGCATCCTGATGAATATTGCATTTGGTGAATATGAATGAAGCAGAAAAATCCACCCATTTTATCCATCTCAGCGGGTTTGCCATTTGCCATTTGCTGACGACTGAAAATGACATCACAACTGCCTACGGGTTCAGGTAACAACCAATAGTGGCTCAGCTTGTGAATGTCACATGACCATACTCAGAAAACAGCAGAGCTGTGATTGGTCGTTACCCGAGTCCTGAGCAACTGTGATGTCATTTTCGGTCGACAGGAAGTGGCAAAATGGCCGTCCCCCGATATGGATAAAAATGGGATGAGATGGATAATTTTTTGGGGGGGAGAAAATGAAATATTAATCAGAAAGTGTTTAGACTAGTGCTTCCACTTAGAACATATTTTAACAAGAAAAAATTGTCTTGACTTCCACTGAAACAGGGAATTTAAATATTGTTTGTTTTTGGCAACAAACACACAACAAACAACAAACTGGACTCCTGTATTATAAAAATAAGATACAGGAGTACAGTAATGATCTAATATGATGAGGTGATTATATATTTATGTTGTTTTTCAGTCATAACGGCACTCAGAGTAAAACAATTGTTTCCCTCACCTGATCATCAGATCATGGTTGTTGTGCAAAAACAATTGAAGGATATTAAAAGCCTTTTTGGGATGTATTTTGTAATTGTAATTAACGCTAACTGATGTCGCAGTGCTTCCTCGGTCCGTTTCCTTCCTTTTGCTTGCAGCGAGCGTGTGATTAAGCGCCGGTATAATGAGTCGGGGCAGCACCCTGTTGTTTGACCACCGAGAGCAGTTTTCAAACCGAGAGCCATTAACCTGCCGCATTTCTCAACAGGGTTCGGCCGAAACAAAATTGGCTGTCGCTAGGTTCACTTTTTTTTTTTTTTTTTTTTTTTTTTTTTTTTTCTCACACGTGTGATTAAAACGCCTTTTATGGTGTGTTTGTTTCTTCAGACCAGCGCAGTGCTGTGCTCGGGTGGGTGCGCCCTGCTGGCCGTCAGCTCCCTGTTGGCCATCATCACCATCTTCCTGCCCAGTGGAGGATGTGAGAGGAGGATCTGCACCCTGGCCGGATACATGCAGATGGCTGCAGGTCGGGCACACACTCGCACCTTTTTCGGAAAACAGGAATGAATAAATATAATGAAACAAAACAACAGCAGAATTTAAGGAGCCACCGGAGGGGAGCTGCTGCTAAGCAACCGGCGTGCGCGTGGCTCTTGTTCAAGTGAGGCCGAGGCAGATTTAGAGGCTGATGTAAAAAGCCAATTACACCTCCTTGAGATCAGGTCGTTGGTTCAGGGCTGCATGTGACTATTTCTTTCGCCACTGCTTTCATTCATGCTGAGGAAGGGTTGTCTACACAAAACATCATCTAATTGGCTTCAACAACTAACCATTACATATTTTTCTTTTATTGAAATATATTAACCTATTGTATCAATAATGAAATGAGTCAAAAGATACAACGAATAAGGGGCAGGATTATATAAGTTTTCAACATCCTCCCTTTGAACATGTAAACTGTCACTAATGATTGTATAAGTTTCTTCTTTCTTTTAATTTTTCTTTTTTTCTGCTACTTGTTTATGTTTATATGTTCAACAAACAAACCACTTTTTGTGTCTTTCCGTCATACTGTCAACTCTGTCCTAGCAAACTAGCTACTAGCTAAACTAGCTAGCTACAAATGAGCGCACTAAGCTAGCACTTTATATTTCTCACCCCAAACCACAAAGTTGCATAATATTGATTTAAAATCATTTAGTGTTCATAGTTTGTTGTATAATTACGGTTAAAACGCTAACTTTGACAATTATAAACCTTTTTTTGGGGAGGCTTCGCCCACTTGTGGTTTCTCGCTATTTGCAGCAGGATTCGATCCAGACTGTTGTCAAGCTAATCCCTGCATGTGGTATTTACTAATCAGAGACAGAATTTGTTATGAAGGTTGAATAGTGTAGCTGTTACATCACATGGCTGCCAGAGTGTTTTCAAGTGGAACTCAGTCTCCCAAACCTCACATCAGCGTCGCTATGGGAAGGTGAGAAGGAGTTTGTGACCAAGTAAGAGACGCTTGAGACTGGCGGCTTCAGTTCTTGATTAATGTTGATAACACAACGCAAAGATGGAGTTATCAGTATCAGGAAATTGCTGAAATGAATACAAACAAGGAAATCATGCAGACAAGACACAATGAAACTATTGCAACATGATTTATGTAGTGTTTCTGTATTAGAAATCAAATAGCATCATCTCTTATTTCCAGTATGCAAGGCAAGGTTGGTGTCATAGGCGTGTGCTCAGGTGCCCCTTAAATCAATCATAGCGCCGCCAAAATTTGAGAGATGTTTAGAATATACAATATCCTGTCTTTTTTTTTTTTTTTTTAAACAAGCCAGCAAATTGTGCTAAAACCATAAAAGGTTGAAATAACAAAAATCAGCAGCATTCAACCAGAATATGTGGCAAATTTCTTTCAGTCATGGCAATACTATGTCAATTGTGCAAACTAGCTACTAGCTAAACTAGCTAGCTACAATTGAGTGCACTAAAGTAGCACTTTATATTTATATATTTTATATTTATTTATATTTATACCACTCAATACATTATAATTTCCAAGCCTCATTTTGCTACCTTTAACGGCAGGTCACTGTATATGTTGTAAAAGCGAGAAGTTAGCTAACATTTTTTCTAGCTAGGAAACATTACAAGTGGTCAGACAGTACCGCTGTCCTCATATGTATGAAATGTAGTGGGATTTAAAGGTTATAGTTAACTGTCTGAAGCTCTGTTATCACTCTAGTAGCAAAGGTCATTGTTGCACTTTACGATGATGTAAGACAGTAAATGTGGTTTGCCAGTGCTGACATGTCGGAGTCGGTTTAAAAGATGCATGTAGAACAACACAAAGCATTGTTACTGTCTGTCTGCTTTCTCGTGAGTTCCACAACAGGAATGAAGCACAAAGCTAGCACCACCGGCCTTGTAATTAAAGTGTGCGCCGCCTTTAATGTACTTCTTACACATCATGTGTCAGACGTTTCAATACATCCTCACATGAACACATGACGCCATACCAGCAAGCTGTGATGATGTCGTTCATGTCTTGACGGAGGTCCAGAGGAAAAAAGGTGAACTTGCTCACCCTCCACTTGTTTGGAAGGACGCTCCTCCTTTCCTCGAGTTCAAATGTGCGCCTCCCATCAATGTTTTATGCACCAAGTGAGGGAGGCAGGACACTGCTGTGTGCTAAAGCGAGAGCATTTCGCCTTTCATGTATATTTTATAGGCCTGCTCTTTTTAGTGGTCAGGAACCATTGCAGCGGATGCTTGTACAGCTTTTTGTACAAACTAATGTGAATCGTGAGCAGACCTACCGAGAACGTTTTTTGCCGTCACAGTGCGGTTTGTTAATTAAGACTGTTTTAAGATCAAGGATTTTATTGGGTTAAGGTGGGGGTTTGTATTTACGGGTTGTGGTTGGGCGCTTTAGTTGTCACGAGATATGCACTGCTGCATTTATGCACTTCATTTTGTAGATTGTTTACATTAGCTCACAAAAAAAAAAAAAAGACTATTGAATGAATTGAAGTCTGTGGAATTATTTAACTAATTCACAGTTGGATCAAGTGTTCAGAATATTTACGCTTCAATGTACTCCTTTTGACGTATTGACTTGAAGAAAAGGGTGGTAGTGTAAAATATTAACAATATTTCTACAGGCATTGTTTATGAACACCAGCATCACAGAATGGATTGTGTTAATTGGCATGACTGTACGATTCTTGCCCACAATGACTAATTCCAGTCCTCACATCATCATTACTTTTTGTTCAAAATCCTACCAAATACTCTTAAGCTGTTTTTTTTTCTTCTTGGCCTGTTGTTTATTTCTTTTTATTGATATGGCTGCTGGTGAGTCGTTTTCCAGTTCAAAGAAAATATTTTGGAGTGAAAATGCTTCTTTGGGAGTTTCATGGGTCAGGACTTAAAAGAAATACGCCGGCAGCTGTATTTTTCTGCTCCTGAAAGAAATATGTGCTTGTATTTTTTATTTTTTTTTTCCTCCCTATTTTCTTGCTGGAGTAATCAAGTATGTTTTGTGCTGCTTCTTCTCAAGCCGCGCTAGTGTGTGTTGTTATTTGGAGATATACAAGTGGGAAGAATTGCTCTTGGCAGCAAAATGGCAAACTAAAGGAATATTTATTTATTTCTGTTAATTAACCTTTGTTCAACTTTGACTATTATTGTTTGTTTAAACAGGATAGCCAAAATATTAGGAACATACAGCGGGTATGCCCAGATGAAGACAATAAATATATATAGTGTAAAAACTTGCTTGCAAACTATTATTCAAATATAAATGTGACCCGCTCTGATTCAATCTCGAGATATGGACGATATTAGACAGTTGGTCTTTATTGGTCCATTTTGAGATTTCTCCACAAAAAGCCTCCTTGAGGTCTCTACTTTCATTTCAAAGAAGCAAAAAAAAAAAGTCAAAATTGTAATAGAAGTGTATGAAAATAAGCAATTATTTGACAGTATGCATCGTAACTCGGGGTAGTGTGTTTAGCTTAGCTGCTAGCTAGCGCCGCATCTTGCGCAACTATTTAAAAACAAACCGAATTTCCTCGCTATTCAGATGTGGGGCTTCAAGTTGAACTTTAAAAAAAAATAAAAAATAAAAAATCTAATTTGACACAATGTCTGGTCCTGGCTTTGAAGGAATCATCTTAAAAGCAACGTGAGCGTGAAGGAATTTTCCACCATATTTCTCCCTAAGTTCAACTGTAACTCGGGGATATTTTCGATTTGCACATTTCCCTCCATATGCGACACAGCGAAACTGTCCTCTCGTCTCACTTGCCATCATCAAGGGGGGGAGTTATTTTGTGCTTTCGCTTTCGTTCCCGGCTGCTTGAAAGGGAAAAATGTATTTTGTTTGTGTGTATGAGTTGCTGAGGAAGCCCAGCCTGCTGTGTCAGCGCTCCCTTGAGCAAAGCCGCTATGCAGAGGTCCTCCGAAGCGTGCTGATGAAAATAGGAAGCCGCTTTGATCAAAGCACCTGCTGTTTTTTTGTTTTTTTTTTCCGGCGCCGGTTGTCGCCGCCCGAGCCCATATGGTGCCGCGCCGGCTGTCAATCATTCCCCCGATACAGATGAACGCGCATACCATATCGGGCAGCATGAAAGCTGCAGTCTATTAGCACTGCCTGTGTCTTCTTCAACTAGTACACGCCCACCGTAGCCTGAGGAAGGATGATGACTTTTGACCTTTATCAGTAGGTCAATAGATTGATTACTCAGTGGGTTTCACCAAGCAGAGTTTGATTTAAATGAAACTTGGTGTGCTTGTTGATAGTGATGGCACAACATTAACTCATTCAAACCCAAAAACGTGTAAATACGTCTTTTAATACTTTGTCCTTCCATACCAAAAATGTATTTATACATTTTATTTATTTATTTATTTATTTATTTTTTAATGCTAGAGCACACATAAGGCTTTGATGCAGCTTCTTATCTGAAGAGGTCGCTTAAAGCAATGGTAGTTATTACAAAAAAAAAGGCCAGCAGGTGGCAGCACAGTATAAGAGATCAGCTAGGGCCATGTTGCAACAAGCTGTTTTTGCCAGTGTTTTCAACAGGTGTGAAACTTAGCTGTATTCTATTGCTAATTGCAGCAAAACGGAAACAGATACAAATATACCTTTTTTTTTTCTTTTTTTTTTTTTTACTGATGAAAGAAGAGACTAACCTTTCTTTCTTTTTGTTTTTTTTATAGCAATAGAACACAATATTATGTGGGCCTTGAAAAATCAGTCAAAATCCACTTGCTTCGGTGAAAAAAGCTGGGAGTGAATGAGTTAAATGTCAAATTTTAGGGCTACGGCCCACCAAACTGTGACAGTTTTGTCAAAAAGGGGCGTGGCCGCCTTCCTTTGAAACCTTTATATCTAAGAACTACTGGATCAATCATCACAAAACATGTATTGTTAGAAAGGAAAATCATTAAGTATTCATTGGAAATTGAATCATGAATATTCAGTTTTTTTTTTTCTGTGCTTCCTTGAATTCTGGATTTTCATATTGGTGCATACAAGCCCCGTGCCCTCCCTGCAAGGCATCTTGCTTCTCATTCAGTATGCTGGGTGTGCGTGTGCGTGGAGCAAAGTTGTTTTAAATGGTGACCTGACAACCCTCCATCTGCTTTCTTCTTCATCTTATTCCCCACTTGCACGTCTTGATTTGCACGCAATCACAACTGCGAAGTTCTTTTTTGCACTTTCCCTTCCAATCACTTTCCCAATGTATTTCCTTCTATTTCATCATGAGTCGGCTGGTTTCACTGTGGCTTAGATTTACAGTGAGGTTGTTTTTGTTTTTTTATACGCTATTTGCACATTTGGAAATGGCATATCAATATTTCAATATTTTTTTTCTAATTGACACATCTGAATTATGTCACTTGACAAAAAAAAAAAAAAAAAAAAAAAAAAAAAAAAATCTGTCACTTGACCCATGCAGTTGTAAATCCTTTGGAAATCTTATGTTGTAGTTCCACCACAACAGTAGGAAGTTAATTAATCATGTGAAAAGATTAATATTTAATTCACACTCCATTCAGGCTGAGGAGGTCAACCTTGACAATTAGTTGGGTTAGCTCATGTCGCAATGAAAAATTTGAACGTCCTAGTGCGGCTTCCAATTAGAGCTGTCGAAACTAATCGATTAATCAACAAGTAATCAGTTATCAAATCCATCGACAACTATTGTAATAATCAAGTAATCGTTTGGAGCCATTTTTTTTCCGTCTGATTTCAGCATGTCAACAGTAATTGTTCACTGATTTCTGTGGTCCTTCATGAAAAAAGCCAGATTATCTTCTGTGTTTAATCGAAATAAGACATTTGCAAACATTTGTTTTTACTTTGGAAAACAATGACCGAACCGGGAACATAGTACTTCAATTCCCTCTTTTTATTGTTTTATTTATTTATGTATTTATTTTTTAAATGACTATACGAATACGAAGTATGAAATAATCACCAATCACTGTTTAATAAACAGTAATCAAAGGAAAAATGCTTTTGTTATACAGTTTGATGCTAAATTAAAATGAATCAGATTAGTCGATTAATCGATTGAATAATCAATAGATTAAATTGATTCTAAAAATATTCGATAGCGACAACACTACTGACATGTTGCCTGTTTGAAAATGTTTGCAGTGGCTGTGAAGTGTCACACCACTATTGAAAACTCCCTTTTTTGATTAATTAATGAGGTTTTTGCAGCTTGGCACATCTACTCTGTAAGATGTGGGCTGCCATGCTGCTGTATAAAGACTAGATTAAAATCAACACTTTATCTTGTACAGAAGGATAATATATACAGTAAGTATGACTAATGTGTAATGTCAACACGCCGTTGTAAAGGTGAAGACGATTACGCCGCCGGCGTTGTGTAAACAGCAACTGACCACGGGTGCGAAGGTCGTTTTCTCGCATCTGCTCGCTTTCGCCTCCTCCTCAAACTGCCATGAAAGTCCTCATCATCATACGCGCGCGCAACAGACGCTGTAAGAAGGAGACGCCATACATATTGCATGAGTCCTCCTCCTCTGAAGGCCTCAGCGCTCCCCGTTTGCAAACTTGAATCAGACACAATGAGGAGGAAGCCACAGACGGCATTTCGCAGATCTTATGAGGGAAGATGTGAACGTCTTGAACATGTTGTTTTGCACATAAATGGTCTACAGCATATTTGCATATCACGTCTAAGTGTTGGCGCAGGTAGCGCAATGTGATTTTGGTGAATTTGATTGGGGTCCAGGAAGACATGAGATGGATGTCATTGTATTGCATTCATAAATATGACAACAGTGTGCAATCGAATGCGCTGAGTCATTGTCACCCATCTTTCTTTTTTTTTTTTTTTTCTTAAGAAAAATTCATTGTCACCCATCTTTCTTTTTTTTTTTTTTTTTCTTAAGAAAAATTCATTGTCACCCATCTATCGATTTAATATGGCAACAGCACAAGCTACGCGTCACTTATCTAATTTTGGCTCTCACGGAGTCGGTGGCTCAGCTGAATATGGTTCACACGTGAGATTTGCCATTATAAATATTGAACAAGTTAAATTTATATATGATACATCATATGCAGTCGTTCTCCACTTGTACAAACAACCAGGGCTCAGTTTGTTCAATTCTCGGTTATTTTAACCACTGTTTAAAACCCCGAACCGAATTCTTAACCCGCCGTTAACTAACCGGCCGTTGAATATGCGTTGTTCAAAACATGGTGAAGTCACGCCGCTTGTTAACGTGAATTGTTAAGTGAGTCCTCCTTGCCTGTAAGTGGCGCTAGCTAGCTTGCAGCAGTTTGTCACCAAAACTTCACCGGTTTGGAAATACTTCAAAATTGTGAATCTTAAACTAAAAGAGCATTTTTGTGTTTTAGTTTGAGTGTTAAGACTATTGAAGAGTGACTGTGCTGTTTTTTTTTTTTTTTTTTTGTCGAAATTAAAGGAAATATATTTGTTTAAAAATATCTTTTAGTGATTTTTTTTATTTGTCAAAATGTACTACAGGTATCGGCAGTTGGTATCGGTATCGGTGAGTACTGAGGGTCTGAGTATCGGTATCGGTCTGAAAAAAAAAGTGGTATCGAACATCCCTAGCTATAAAGCTATAACCGAGTTTTGAACAGAATGATAGAAATATCAGAAATTTACTACTTTCACTAATAACTAACTTAGTTAGCCTACATGGGGGTATTTTTTTCCCCCAGGTTGACCTAATCTTGTACGCCTCCATCAAATACTGTACAATACAGCTGCCCGGCGTGGGCGTAGGTCTCTCCAGAAATCCCCACTCGCTCGCGCCTGTTGGATGAAAAGAGCAGCCGGGATGAGTCATTGTTGTGACTGCAGTTGCAGGATTGCACCTGCTTTCGTCTTGCGGCTCGGCCCGCCAGCCATAAACGCGCTCGCGCATCTTCATGTGCACTTTGCTTTTACTCCCATTTGTCATTTCCCTCTCTTCTTCCTCCTTACGCCGCGATTGATCGTCCGCTCAAAAGCTTGCTAGTTGAGTGTGTGCTGACGAGCTTGTTTTTTTGTTTTGGTTTTGTTTTCTTTGCACTGTCTGTTGCAGTTGCGGTGTGATGAGTTCAGACCGCAGTGCCGGCTGCGCATCATGCGATGTTATTGATCTGGCAGTGCTGCTCAGTTACAGTTAGGGATGTAACAAAATCCAAACATCACGATACGATATTATCACGATATGATGAAGGTCACGATACGATAATTATCACGATATTATGGGGGCGTTGCCGATATTTAAAAAAGATCACAATATTGTAAAAAAAAAAGAGAGCTCATACTAAAAAAAAAAAGCACAAATATTGTGCTTTTGTACATAACAGCAATGCATATAAACCACCTACAATCTCTAATAACAATATTGAGGCACTTACTTGCTAATGCAAGCACACATTGATCGCTTCACAAGCAAATTTGGTTCCCCTTCATCTGACTATTAGCATAGATTTTAAACATAGAAGGCCAAAACATCCCTAATGAAAATTAAATTGCACTAATAAAATAGCCACTAGAGGGTGCTAGAACTGCACAAATGGAAATCAACCTGACTGTAACGGCTGTGTTCCTTTTAAATATTGTGAACATGACGACGACGATATTGTGGCAGTTTTAATATCACGATATCACGATATTGCCCTTATCGTTACATCCCCAGGGCAAATGTTATGTATCAAAGGTAGTAGTGGTATCGGTATTGGTCTCAGTGACTACTCAAGTGCTGAGCACTCGTACTGGTGTCGATCTGAAAAATAGTGGTATCGAACATCCCTAATATTTTTGTGTACAGTGCTTTGTGAATGTGCTATATAAATAACGTTGTCCCCATAAGTAAAAAAAAAAAAAAAAAGCTCTGATACGAAATGAAAAACAAAAAAAACAATCCAACTTGCATGTCCCCCCCTAGATGAGATGGTGATTGTTCTTTCTTCCCGGCTGTTACAAGGCTTTGTATTTGCCGATACTCGTTGGCTGCATCATCTTGTAGGCAACAACATCCAAACGTTCCAACTTCAAATTGTAACCAGTAAAAGTAAAAAAATAAAATAAAAAAAGTTATCAGAAAAGGAAAACATCAAGTACAGATACATAAAAAAATCAACTATAACCTGTAAGTATAGTAACTAATTTACTATTTTTATTCCCACCACTGCCTTAATTTGATTGTATCTTTTTTAATGCCAATGTTTATGGGTCAATGCTACAAATGAGGCCCCCCCCCGGCTCCATGTATTAAATCTTATTAAAATTGTGTCAGCACAGTAGGATGTTGTGTTTTTTTTTTTTTCTTTTGACATGCTTACATGCTAATAAATCATACATGAAGCATAACATTAATTAAGTAAGTGGTCACCACACCAATTAGCTACCTCAAAGGATGGTGGGAGACTTTGCACAGAAGTATTGGGACACCCAGACATTACTGTAAAATGATTAATAATTTATTCGTTACATTTTTGTAAGTCATTTCATTAATCAATCACAAGTTGAACTAGACACTTTAATTGAATCTTAATTTGTATATATTTAGTAAGTTGTTTTTTTTTTTTTCTATTTTCTATTCTATGCACGATCTTACTATGGTCACCGCTTGCATTCTTCCAGCTGACTGGTGTGTAGATGGATGTTTGCTTTCAAGCTCGCAATTGACTCTGTTACAACAAAAGCGGACATCCACAAGATAGAGAGAGGCGACAGAACGAGCGCTCCCTCGTCGTCCTCCTACTCTGTCCTGACACGTCCGTCGCCGCAAACTGAAAGCATAATTGAGAGGAAAGCACACAGGAGGGGAAGAAATATGGAACCTGTTGTTTGTTTCACTTTTTTTTTTTTTTTTCTTTTCTCCCCATTAGACTGAAGGTTCAAGAGGATGTGAGCCAGGTGTCAAGTAAATATGATGAAATCACCGCAGCTGAGGCATTCCTCAGTTCGCCTTGAAATGGTTTAATCTGGTCTGATCATTGCACTGCACGAGCATCAGTGGGCCTCTCGGGAAGCTTGTTTACTATTGAACAAACAATTCCCTGCTCTGTGACATACTGCAAAGGAAAGTTTGTGAAACCATAACTAACCTGTACAATAAAGTCAAAATCGTAATTTGTAGACAAACATCCTCTCTCCATATTTGACATTATTTTGGCAAGTGGATTTTTCTGATAGTAGATTAGCGATAACTTCATCTGGACAGTTTTTGGGCAAATGACTTCCTGCTTCTGATGACATCATCGCCAGCTAATTGCTCACTAACTGGTTGCTAACTGACCCCGAACGGAAAACTTATTACTGACCTTAAGATCAAACATACAGTAGAGAAGAGGTCACTGGGCCCTTTTGTGTGACAAAAACTCATTCAAACACAAAAATGCATAAACACGTTTTTTAAATACTTTGTCACGCACTCCCAGTATATTTATTTATACATTGTTGTTGTTGATTTTTATGCTAGTGCGTACAGAAGACTTTGATGCGTCTTCTGACATGAAGAGGTCACTTAAATCAATGGTAGTTATTACAAAAAGCGGCCAGCAGGTGGCAGCAGAGTATAAGAGATCAACCATGTTGCAACAAGCTCTTTTCCCCACCGTTTTCACCAGGAATGTGAATATTGATGAAACTTAGATATTTTCTAATTGCTAATTGCTGCAAAACAGAAACAGATAGAAATATACTTTTTTCCTGATGAAAGAAGAGACTTTATTCTTTCTTTTGGTGGGTTTGGTGGTGTTTTGATGGCAATAGAACACAACACTGTGAGCCTTAAAAAATCCATCAAAATCCAGTAAAACAGCCGGAAGCGAAAGGGGGTTGCTTCCGTCAAAATGGCTGCCAGTCAATCAGTTAAGCAGATGTCAAAACTTTAGATTTGAAATGTGCACATCTTCTTTATCTGATGCTTTTCAGCAAAATCGCATTTTTTTTTTTTTTTTTTTATCTTCACCTATTTTCCTTTCCGCCTTTTTATTTACAGACAATGAGATGGCGATTATCGGATGTTTTCACCAACACTTTGAAACTATTCTTTCGAAAGGCTTTGATGCATTCATGACTCCCGGGCTCTCGCGGCTCCGTCAGTTTGGTCGAGGTCTGTTTACTCGACAGTTAGCTGCTCGCTTTCATCATGACTGGAATTCCCTCGCTTCTCAGTTTCCAGCCCGAGCACGTCAGACACAAAGAAGATGCTGTGTATTTTTTGAGTTGGAGAGATGCAATTCACATTGTTCAACAAGGCTCATGTTTAGAGCACCATTTGGTTTACTTTTAAGGTTCCGCTTTGTTGGATAAGCAAACTGATTACAAACTTGATTTTATTTCATTTTTTTTAATAGTTCCAATCACCAACTGAAGTTCATATCATGCTATTGTTGCTTAGCTGTTTAGCTTATAAGGTGAAGATGTTCCTTAAGCCTAAGGTGACCAAATTTTCAAAATTAAAAACTAAGACACTACAATTTAGCTGAAAATCAAATATACATTAATTTGCCACCAAATTTAATCAGTAGCTTTGTTAATTTTGGGGGCTAATGCGCCGAATCCTTTTCATTGACAGGGCTAGTTTATTATTTTTAGCTAATGCTAAGCGCTAACTTAGTTGACAGTTCACCAGCGGTATCATGAGCTTCATATCGTGATATAATCGTTTCATGACGTTTGGGTATTGTTACATCCCTACTTATGATACACAAAATGTCCCCAAAAGAACATTGACAGATCATTTTGAAAACATACACCCCAATATAGCATTTTTCCTTAAAATTGCACAAAATGAATGGCCATTTTCTATTCTCTATTCTAATTTCTAGTTCCTGATCAATTCACAAGATGGCGGCCCAAACTTGTATCGGCCGTCTTCACGAGTACCGATACCATGAAATAAGGCCGTGCATCAGGCCGATACTGATACCTCTTATCGGTACTCCCTTTACATTTGACACAAATTTGATTGTAACAGATGAATTCTGAAAACTACATCTACATCACCAGTTATAAGACACGCGAGCACATAGATTTTATTATATATCCAGTTGAGTGGCTCAGATTATTTGTCATATTTATTGTGGATAAAGGTTGTAAATGATTTAATCTTGGTGTCACTTTTTTTTTTTTTAACTCATTCACTCCCAGCCATTTTCACATTTCGCAATCCCGTTCGCTCCCGGCTGTTTTACTGGATTTTGACTCGTTTTGCAAGGCCCACAGAATATTGTGTTCTATTGCTATAAAAGCACCAAAAGAAAGATTTAAAGTCTCTTCTTTCATCAGGAAAAAAATGTAATGTATGTTTCCATCTGTTTCCGTTTTGCAGCAATTAGCATTAGAAGAGAGCTAAGTTTCATCAGTTTTCACAAATCTATTCAAAATTGTAAGTAATTTAGCTTTTTTTTTTTCTACATGGCCCTGGTTGATCTCCTTTGCTCTGCTGCCACCTGCTGGCCGTTTGTGTTATAACTATCATTTCTGCAACCGTTCTTTGCAGTTGAGAGGCTGCATCAAAACCTTCTGTATGCTCTAGCATAAAAAAAACAAAACAAAACGTATAAATACGTCTTTGGGACACTTAGAACATAAAAAAAACAAACGTATTTACATGTTATTGGGAGCAAATGAGTTAATCACAAAAATTTGGCATTGGAGCAGGGGTGTCTAGACTTTTTATATCCACTGTAAAGTCTATGAACCTCACCAGAGGTCACAGATAATCAACACATTTTTTTTTGTGATAAATTCTAAAAAATAATGCAGTATGAAACATGTTCATGTTTCTTCCAGCTAAAAGAGAATTACAGCTTGTCAAAACAACCGAACAGTCTCATGGAAGCAAAATGGCTTTGAGTGAGAAGAAAGTGGCGATTTCGATGTCAGAAGGCCTCATCATCATCATCATCATCATCATCATCATCTTCACTTGTTACAACGGCCGGCCGCCGCTCACCGGCCGCCCCCATTTCACCCAAAGACGGCGAAGGAGAAAAAGAAGCATCAGAAGAGCGAAGGCCGCTCGAGGTTGCCTCGCCTATTTGCCACAAAGATGAGTGCAACCAGAGAATAATGCATGCTTGCGTTTTTATCTCTCTTCCCGTCTCCCTCTCTTTCTTTTAAGAATTCCTTGTGTTCGCCTCTCTTCTCACTTCACCCCCCCACTCCGCCCTCCTCCATCGCTTCATCTTCCATCCCAAGCCGTCCTTGTGCATCATTTTCTCAAATTGAAACGTGCCCGCTGTCCGTTTCTGGAGGACTCGCGGCTGAAAATGAAGTGCGATTCTCGGCCCAAAGAGGCCGATCGTTTTCTCGGCGGAGCGCCGCTTTCTCGTCTTTTTGTTCAAGTCTGTTGGAGCACTTGTGCCGCTGCAGCATACGTTTGTTTGCACCTCACAAATGCTGCCCCATAGAAAAGGGATGGCCATTAATCTCCTGGTCCCACGAGTACCGCGTGTGAGTGATTGTCTCCGGCACGTCGCCGTTGCGTCACTGTCTTTAATTGCTTTGCTGCGACTCTATTAGCGTCATCCGGTTGTAATTAACATCCCCTCAGGTCTGGAAATGTAACCCCCCCCCCGCTTTTATAGGCTTGTTTTGCAACACTATCTGATGTCGTCAATGCGGAGCTTGAAAAGTGATTTATGGCCGCAAAGTAAATCACGCCGCATTTTACTCCACGTTGACGACGGTGCGTCAGGTGGGCCATGTTTTGCTGCTCGGATGTGTTTGCCTGCAGCAGCTTTATGGGGGCCGAACCCAGATGTGTTCGAGAAGCCGTAAGGAGCAGATAAATAATCATGACGCTTGCCTCAGTCCCACCCTGAAGCCTTTTAATCACCTTGCAACAACACCTCCATTTATTTGCTCACTTGTATAGTTTGGTCTGAGAGCCAATAGAACCAAAAAAATCTCTCAGTGGGGATTCTGAGAGATTTTTGGACCCCCCTACCCTACACAAAATCGTCTTTGTTGCACTGTTCGTGCATTGTCTCACGCTTATCCCTGATCAGCGGAGACACTGCTGGCTTGGCAAAGGCTTGAAATGTGAACTTCCCCTCTGGGGGGGGGGTGACTGAAATGAAGAAAAATGGAAGCAAAGGACGGGGAACAGGTTGAAGAGATGCATTAAACTACAGCGGAAGGAAGAACACACTCAAACTTCTTATTAGCCTTATCTCTGTACAGTCCTCTTACCAAGTTATTGATCCAAAACTTTTGACCACTTCACAGCTTTTGTCACATTCATTGGTTCACGATGGCGTGTAATCACTTCAATGTCGTTTTCCAATCCCTCACACCTTGTGCACACACGAGCACATGACCTACCCGTGCCTCACCATGTTTGGTCAAACCCAATCAAATAGCGCAGAAGCTATGAAGCATGTAACAGGTGCCGGCGTGTTGTATGCTCCCGAGCTCCCGATGGCATTGGCGAAAGACACAATCCGATTAGCCAAAACACACATTAGATGGACAAACTTCAAATGGAACAAACGCTGATTGTTTCCAACTTCTCTTTCGATGTTTAGAAATATAAAAAAATGATGTTTGATGTCTTTTGCATTGCTGGAGGTACTGATGTTTTATTTGACTTTATTAGAACTGATGCAAGATGCAATCGGCATGTTTTGTTTTATTTGAACTGATGCAATCAGCATGTAATCAACGGCTAGTTTCAACTGGTCAGAGGCTATGTGATGTCAGAAGCTATGTGATGTCAGGAATCTTCATCCGCATGTAACTATGTGACGTTAGGAATCTTTAATCTCTTCATCTGGTCAACAGCGAATCAGATAATTCCATGTCAGTCCTGTTAGCCACATGTCTGGCCACAGCCAATCAGATCCATTCGCTGTCTTTTTAAGTGTGTTGGTGCCCATTTATTCATCTGTCCAGCTGGCCACATGCCACACATGTCTAGTAAAGTTAGTTCCTCGCCTTTTGATGTTATGCGAATTAAGTGTTAAACTCTTATTTGTGTCTTGGTTTTTGAGATCCAACCCCAGAACATAATACTAGAATTGCTCAACTTGGCATTGGAAATCATGCAGTTAGGATGTCAACTCTATATTTACAAGTCAGTTTAAAACAACCAATGCTGTTGCAATGAAAACAGCTGATCCCCCAGAATTGAGCCCTGTGGAACACCACACGTTCCATTACACGTGTGAATTCATATTACAGACATTCGTCCGACTGCTCTTGACCTCCGACGAACTCCTGAGACTGACTCACCGAACCTCTAGAGTTCGATTGAACCACAGCTTTAGTTTTTCATCTTTTGTCACATTTTCAAGTCATCTTATGTTCAGGCTCGACCGTTTGTTGGCTGAGATACTGATGCAAAGAAACACCATCCAATATTGTTACCAATCCACTCACTAGCTACTTTTTGGAACAGAAAAAAAAAAAAAAATCCGAGCCCCTGGCTGGTGATGATGTCATTCTTATGTAGTATTCAGTATCCAGTCTGCTTAGTATCCTAGTAGGCATCTGTTGAGCAAAGCTTTTCATCACAAAACCACGCTTGGTTTTATTGTTTCCCAGAAAGTGCGCGCCTGGCGCTGCGGCACGCGCGTGCCCAATATAATGTTGGCAGGCATGCGTCTAAATCACACATTATCAAAGCGTCTGCGTGGAAAGTCCTAATGAGGGCTGTCGTGTCGCCAAGTGATAAGGAGTGTTTTGCAGATTAACTGTCATCAAGTATTGCAAACTCAGCATCATATCACTGCCAAAATAAAAAAAAAAAAAAAAATGGATTAACGTTCTGCAGATGATCAGCGTTCAGACTGAGCCGTCTCGTGATAGTTGGAGTCACTTCCGTCCATCAATATTCATTGCAGAGTTTCCTCTTCATGGGTGCAGGGAGTTATCCAAGATGATTTTAGGTGAGTGATAGGGTACATTCTGTTCTGGACATGTAGACACAAAAGAAGAAAAAAAATTGTGAATCTATTACTATTATACATTTGTTTTACAAACAGTTTACAGTAATATATTATGAAGCTTGTTGGCCACGCCTCCTGGCTCACACTCTGTGTAGCATAGTAGCGTAATTCATTTCCGTTTCTGTTTAGCAAGTAGACGTTCCCTCTGTAGTCCAAACGCATATTAATTTGCCTATTGTTTTGTTGTTTAAAGTTGGATTTTCTCTGCTTTAGCCCACTTAACAAGCACATTTATGTGAAAAGTGGACTCGATCACTCCAAGCCCTCAATTGGGGTGATAAGCGCGCTAGCCATGTCAGTCTTAGGTTAGCTTAGCAATTAGCATAGCTTCTCCATCTTTCCTTGTCGTCACTTTGTTAGAAAGATACTTGTCAGATCAGATTAGTAGTTTATTTGCTGTCATGGAGGTGGTAACTCAGGAGCGAGTTGGCAATATGTTTAGCCACACTAGTAGTCAATGAAGCTTGTTGCTAGCTAGCTGGTTTTACCATAAGTAGCACCAACTTGCCTCGACGGTCAACCGCCTACAGTCTGTGTGTAGGTGATGTAAGCGCGTTGTGGTAACCTTCACATGCGTGCGTCCAGCCCATCGAAGCTTTTTGAGAAAGTCTCCGCATTTCGGAAAAACTTCAAAATCTTAGATTCTCGCTTTTGTTATTGTTTGAATGAGGCGCAAAAGCCAAATTTTGCAATGCGAAACCGCTTATTTCAAGCTTTGCTGAATAACGTGATTTATTTTTTATTTTTTTGTTTTGTTTTTTTGTAAACGACGCCCTTGTTCACAAGCTCTTCCCGAGTTTATTGCAGGTTGAGGTCAGTTCTCAAGTTCGTCCTCGCTGTAGAATTGTCTCATCTTGTGCTCAGTCGCTGGCAACGGCGCTTCCCTCTTTGTGTTCATGCTGCTTTCAGTGACAATAGTTCAGTCAGGCTTGGTCAATTGAATCGAGATGGCCAGGGAATAACAAACACTGGCGAGTGAGTGCAAGCTGATCCAGTAATACTTGTAGCAACCCAGTGATAAACCCAAGCTAGTTTGCAATATGAATAGTAGCCATGTCTTGTTGCTCTGTGATTTTTCTCTTCAAATGGATCCACGTCCTCACACCTAAAGATGTTTCTCATTGCCTTTCCTGTTTTATGGGTACAGGCAACACCGTTTTCCAGGTGATAATATCTGGGAGGTGTCATCTTGTTGCTTGTTTGTTTTATTACACCACAGTGGAGCAAAGGAGAAGCTAACCCTACATTGACATGTCGAGTCGCTCCGCTTAGCAGGCTTTTGAAAAGTGTTAACCCAGCATTCACTTTATTCCTTAACGGTACTTAAGTCATTGATGCAATCTCACCGAGCGATGGCTTCTCTCTTCTGATGCAGAACAGATAGTCACAGCTCATCGAGAGCTTACAGAAGCAAAGGAGAAATCATCAAATCCCACTACATGCTACATCACATCCTCGAGCGCCGCCAGCAAGAGGAGGGGTGGGGGTGGGGGGCTGCAAGTGGCGCTGCGTGGGTGTGGGTGTGTGGATGCGAGCTGTGGGGGTTGCAAACAAAAAAGGACTGTGGAACATCTGGAGGCTGGCGATAGCTCTGCTCTCACGCGTTACGAGCCAAATTAATCAAACCTGTTGGGTAGACTGTTTAGTATGTATGTGTAAGAGGGAGAGGTAGTGTGCCATCTATTAAGCGTGGCTTCACGTGTGTCGACATAAAGTCATCCAGGGAGGGTGGCAGGATGGAGGGAGAAGAGATGGAGTGAACATATAAATCAGTGGGCTGAATTTTTCAGGGTGACTGCATTTTATACTGAGGAAGAGCTGGTGAAAAAGTCATGGCATTCTTTTGAAGCATTTGAAAACGGTTTGACGCTTCACACTTTTCAAAATGTCTTCTCTAAGTCATATTGCCATAAATCACAGGTACATGCATTTGCAAATATTAAACATACTCTCAATTTCTTTTATTTGGTTAACAAAAATGTGTTTTTTTTGTTGTTTTTTTAATATATATATATTTAGTTATTTCATTAGTTCTCAGTAACTATTAAGGGCCGGACTTTAAAATCCCAATTCGCTAATCGTGCTGACGTAAGCCGAAGAATTCTGGTTGGATTCGTAACTTAATGTGACATATTTCAAGGGGGAAAAAAAAAAAAACCATATTACCTGGAAAATAAATACAATTTGACCTACATAGTAAATGGAAAACACTTATGTAGCGCACAGCATCAACGCTATTATTATTAGCATTAGCATATTCTGCTAGCTCAATGCTAGCCTAGAATTGGAAACGTGATAGAAAGGATAACATAAATTAGCATTGATATAGCTGTAATTTTAACCATCAAACAGCAAGAATTCAAATAGAACAAGAACATACTGTTCAACAATACTAATAAAGTATTCTTTCTGTTCTGTAGAAACAATTTCAATTTTGTAGTCGAGCTCAACTTCTTGACATCTATGCTATCCATTGCGTGTGGGTAAAGTTAATTTTTCTGGTATTTAGTGGGTGCGGCTTCCATAGCGTTGTGCTCTACAGACCACATCTTATGGTAACCTCCGTCAACGATCCGTTTACCCGTTAAATTTATTCCACATGATGTGCCTCACTATGTGCGTTTAAGAGATTTATACTCACTGCTCGCAACATTAGGTACATTTCAACCATCGACATCCCCAATAAGAATTGAAACATGAAAAGCTCTCTGAGAGTGTCGGTGAGTTTTGAGAGTTGTCGATGCATTCTTGGACGGTGTCGTTGTATGTTTAATGTTTTGGTTTGTGTTTTTGGTTTATCTTTGTTCACCAGCTAGTGATGACTGAAAATTGTAACCCTCCTCCTCCTCTGACGTGAAAAGGTTTTAATGATCATAGAACTGGGAAGCTTTCCAAATGGCTTTAATTGAGAAAAATGAACGGGACACCAGTTGGGTTCATTTATCTAAATAAAAGCGCGAGGGTCGACCCATCTGCAGTTTTTCATCCGCCCCCACTTCCCTTGCTTTGAACCACTTGCCCTGAAGAGAATGTGTGGAAATTTTATTTATCAGGCTGTGTGATCAATCAACTTGAGGAATCGCTCTGTTTAGTTCACCTTAATTACGTTTCACACTGTCGAGACTTATGGAGTTAAATATGGTGCAAAAGTAACTCGTAAAAAAAAAAATGAAATTTTTATTTGTAAAAGGCGTGATTTGTACTTGTAAAAAAAAATAAAAATTTACGTAAAAAAAAACAATGTACGAAAAAAAAAAAATTGTGCGTAAAAAAAAAATTGTACCTGTAAAAAAAAAAAAAAATGTATACCCGTAAAATAGAAAAGGTGTACTTAAAAAAAAAAAATGGACGTTAAAAAAAAATGTACGTAAAAAAAAAAATTGTACGTATAAAAAAAAAATGTACGTGTAGAAAGTATTTTGTATCTGTAAAAATCAGAATCAAATTCTCGTTTGCTTTGGGATGCCGTCATTTAAAAACCTCTTTATCAAAATCATAATTTTGTATTCGAAGCAGAGTGATAAGTTACCATGGCGAAAAGGGCTGACCTGCTAATGAACCTCTCGTTCGTGACATCATTAGTTGCCGCGGTTTAAATCACCGCTACGGGGCAGCCTTGCAATCTACTTAAGTCACCTCAGCGCTCTGATTTCCATGTCCACTTTCAACTTAAAGTTCCTGAGCTGGCCAGAGGTTAATGTGAGTCGCCTTAAGCAGCACCACCGCTTCCGCCGTCTCTCACAGATGACCCGGAGTAATCTGCGATTATGTGTCAAGCGGGGGGACATTTATTCCAGATTAATTTATTCATCTTCCGCTGCGGGCGTCGATGGTACTATCTATCTTAAGGAAAAGAGAGCCGTTGCAGAAAGTGAGATCATTCATTCTTTTCCATAGCACTTTGTCTTTGCTTTTGTGCTCTCCTCCTCTCCATGGTGACGTCCCGTCAGACCATGTTTGTCAGACACTTTAAGGAAACGGTTAATGAGGCTCTTTGGCTTCTTCATCGAAAGTTTTTTTTTGTTTTTTTTTCTCGTAGATGGATCACGACTCGCGTTAATGTGTCTGTCGAGCATGTCCAAAAGATAATAAGTGTCATTTTGACGGGATTTGAAGTAAGGCCTACCCTTAATGAAGAAGTCTTCGAACGTCATCCCTTTCTTCATTGTGAAAGCATAATGATTATTTTGTTTTTTTAATTCATTGAGCATGATGGTGTAAAACTTCAAGAGCGGGCGGTGCTTTTTGAAGCGACAACAGCCTTCACACCGCTGGTTCTCCAACATTCCAACATCTGAAATGGCGCCTGGCTCACAGTCTCTTTCATAGTTTATTTATTTCAAAGGGGTTTTACTGGATTGAGGTCAAATTCTAGACCAAACTGATTCAAGTATACCTTTTGTAGATGGCGGCCATTTTGCCACTGAAAAGGACAACACAGTTGCTCAGGGCTCAAGTAATGACCAATCGTCGCTCACCTCTATTCGTTAACTCGGATAACAACCAATCATGGCTCAGCTTCAGACAAA
The DNA here is from genome assembly GCF_051991245.1 of Festucalex cinctus. Classification (NCBI taxonomy): domain Eukaryota; kingdom Metazoa; phylum Chordata; class Actinopteri; order Syngnathiformes; family Syngnathidae; genus Festucalex; species Festucalex cinctus. The sequence continues at coordinate 4,192,306 of NC_135428.1, forward strand.
AGAGATAAAGGCTAAGCGAAACGATAATATGATAATAGAAGTTCAAAACTAAAATACAGTAAGATTAACACATGTAAAGAGTAAAAAGGTGAACCTCCTCTTCAAAATACCAACAGTCTCTGTGGACCTAAAACCCTCTGGCAGTCTATTCCAGACTATGCATCCACGATGCACTTCGTCATCTAAGGCTGAGGATATCAGCTTTCTTTTCTTTTCTTTTTTTTCCCAACATGGTCTATTTTTAAAGTAGAAATGCTGAGGTGAATACTGAGCATTTGTTTGCATTGTTGTTATTCATTCATCATGTTGATGATGAACTAAATCACCATATGTTTGCTTTAGGAAGGTGTCTGGAGAGCAATCTTTCGTCTCCACAATCAGAAACTCAATTTTCCTCGTTATCTTGTATTATTCAGTTCTGTACTGGAAAGGTGAAGTTGAAGTCGGGAAACTTTGCTTGTTTATCTCCCGCCTTGTGGGCTGCCGAGGCCTGCCTTCTGTTTGTGTCCTTTTGTTGCTAAACTGCACACTTGCCAGATATAGATTTTATCTTCTTGCTTTTGATAGTTTTCAATGAAGACAGGAGGCACACAGACATCCAGTGAGGGAGACGGACCATCAAAAGAAGTGGAAGGTTGAGTGTTGTCAAGTCTGACCTCTGGCAAACTGTTTTGATGGCGTTCTCAAGGTAGTGGAGGATATCCGAACTAGGCAGCAGCAGTGCAAGCTTTTATGCTTTCAAGTTGGAACTCGATTCTCTATGAGTTGACAAAAAAAAAAAAAAAGACATACAGCGACCATTCGTTTAGGGGCCCATGGATTGACAAAATCTTTTTCAACTCCCTGGTCTTGTCTCTGTTTTGCTCCTATGGTTATATTAACTCATTTGCTCCCAATAACGTGTAAATACGTTTTGTTTTTTTGTTTTTTTAAATGCTTTAAGTGTCCCAAAGACATATTTATACGTTTTGTTTTGTTTTTTTATGCTAAAGCATACAGAAGGCTTTGATGCAGCCTCTCAACTGCAAAGAACGGTTGCAGAAATGGTAGTTATTACACAAACGGCCAGCAGGTGGCAGCAGAGCAAAGGAGATCAACCAGGGCCATCTCGAAAAAAAGCTCAATTGCTTACAATTTTGAATAGATTTGTGAAAACTGATAAAACTTAGCTCTCTTCTAATGCTAATTGCTGCAAAACGGAAACAGAAACATACTTTTTTTTTTTTTCCCCTGATGAAAGAAGACACTTTAATCTTTCTTTTGATAGGTTCCATGCTTTTATAGCAATTGAACACAACATTATGTGGGCCTTGCAAAATCAGTCAAAATTCAGTAAAACAGCCGGGAGCGAACGGGATTGCAAAATGTGAAAATGGCGGCGAGTGAATGAGTTGATATATGTAAGTTTATAAAAGACATCTATGTCCGATTTTAACAGCACCACAAGCCACGTAATTATTTCATACCCATCTGTTTATCCGTAATTTCTTTGCAGTAGTCCCAGTAGGCACAACAAAGTGTTTGCTTTCAAGGACAATGTCTCCCCATTGAAACATTTCGATTCACAACTCAGTATAATTGCTTTCGGAAAAGCGCTCACAACTTTTCAACGTGGCAATTTTCTATGCAAGATATATCCTACTGTAGTCAAAGAAATGTTGCCACGGGCTTTTCAATACTTGCGGCCTGATTAATTTTACAGCTTATTCTGCATACGAGGCATTGTAGTTTGTAACGGCGTTCAGCACAATGCCTCAAGTGTACAGTTTAATTGCGGCAAGATGCAAGCCTGCATTTTTTTTTTTTTTTTTTTTTTTTAAGGTTTGGGTAGTTTGGAATGATGACAACTAGGGGTGTGAATTGCCTAGTACCTGACGATTCGATTCATATCACGATTCACAGGTCACGATTCGATACCGATTAATCCCGGTATGAATTTATAAGCCGATTGTTGCGATTTTTTTTCCCATCCAAATTTAGAAAATGCTAAGCAGTCAACTTGTAGAGTGTAAGATTTGTATGAAAATGTATTATTTATATATCTGAAACTTCAGTCTTATAAAGGTTGTAATCTGTTTCATGTTTGAACAGCATTAAAATAAAATATTAAGGCTTAATGTTCCGTTCATATGACATTCTTCCATGCTTAAGGTATGAATCCTAATCCGAAGTAAGTCGTTTTGTTGACTATTTTTCCATTAAAAATGGAAGTTTAAAAATCGATTCAGCCGCCTATTGAAACGATTCGAGAATTGTACGATGTAGCATCGCGATATATTGCCGAATCGATTTTTTTTTTTTTTAACACCCTTAATAACAACTATTCACCAAGTAGAAGCTCTTGAGATGAACACGATCCATTTCGGAGCACTGGTTGACCTTTATGATATATTAGCAAACTAAGGAACTTTTTTAATAGATGATCTTTCCTGGAAGCAGTGGTTATAGAACGCATGATTTTTATTTATTTATTTATTTATTTATTTTCATGAAAATGCTCCATCATTCCACTGTATTGTATTACTGTAGCCAGATGTTAGAAACCATCAGAGACACTGAATGAGTGACCTGAGAGACTTATTAAGTCAACCAACATGCTCACCTGCTAACGTATTCTCATCACACTCCGTCCCCCCACGTGTAAATTCCACAGCTGCCGTCCGTATTACTGTTCATCATCATCACGCCATATTCCGCATCCGGGCGTATGTCGCGTGCGTGTGGGGCAGCAGCTGTTAGTCTGCCGTTGCTCCTAGTATAGCACCAATGGTGATGTTGTGAGAACATGAGAGCGGCAGATTCACACGTTCACAGACGTGTCGTCAACAACGGCGCCTGTGCTTGTCACACGCACATCAGCGCGAGTTCACAGTTTTGTCATCGCCGTCGGCTGTATCGCGGCAGGGCAGAGCATTCAGGCAATCGGAGGTCCTCAAGACGTCCGACATTAGCCCATCAATGACACAGCAATTGCACTTCTTCTTAAGACACCACGACGACAACGTGTTGGAAATCTCCAACATGGGGTTCCTTACGAGATGTTGCGAGCTACGAACACACATAACAACAGAGATGGGGTGGAGGGAACGATTCTTTTTTTCTTTTTTTGACAAACGTAAAAAAAAAAAAAAAAAAAGTGTTTTTCTTTTTTGACAAAAAAAAATATTCAAAGATGCTGATAAATATTCAATATATGTTTCAATGAAAAAAATGGGAAATAAGGGGGGATCCCAGAAAGAAAAAAAAAAAAAAAAAATATATATATATATATAAATAAATAAAAAAGAAAAAGAAAAGATACATATGCAAACTGGCGGGTACCGAACTGCAAATATACTGCAGTCAACTTTGGTTTTAAGTTGCAATACAACCAAACACCATTAGATGGCAGACGTCCTAGTTGCGCTTACACAATTTTTCAGATTTGGAGTGGTATGCAGGACAAACATAGTACCTCAATAATATAAACATTTTGTGAGAGTTGATTTTTGTAAATTGTATTTATTTGTTTGTTTGTTTATTTATTTTACTAAACTAGTACGAGGTACTTGCACATAAAGTTGTTTCTTCAGCAGTTTTGTGTCGCCCTTGTATGGTAATTTATTTATGTAGTGTTATAATATATAATTGTAAATAAATTTAGTCATAAATTCCCTTTTAAGGGGGCTCCTACCAGCAGGCTTGTTAAATACACCAACAAAATTAAGCAAATTTATCATCAGTCATGCAAAAAAAAGAAGAAGTTTTTTTTAATGCAATTTTTGAAATGCTTGCTGTTAGTTTTGGTATTTATTTGCGATTCACCCCTTCATATATATTTTATTTTAATTTTTGCTTGCCTGGTTGGGTGGTTTGTTGAGAATGTGGGCTCGTGAAGTTCCTTGAGACTCTTTTGTGATTAAGGGTTAAACAAAAAAACACTTCACTTGTCTTTACATTTCAATTATTTTATAAAAGATATCTTTGCTTTGCCGTCACAGTTTTTTTTTTTTTTTTTTAAGGGTGGGGTGGGGGGGCTCCATGGTCCTTCTGGCCTGGGGCTCTCAATTGTAACTTCCGTCACTGTATTCCACCATACAAGTGTTCAAAATATGCCGTCCACTGTTGGTAATGCATTTTAAAAAATTATGCTGCATACAAATTCACATTTAATGTCAACTTATCTTGTAATTATGACCCGCTCGTTACACAAAATGTTTTTCCTCTGTGCTCATTAAAGTCTGCCGGAGATATTAAACTGAATTGTGTGTAAATTTGCACGTTTGCGTAGTTGTGTGTCTTCGCTATTTGTTCGCTGCGAGGCTCCATCTTAACGACGGTTAATTGGAACGCGGCGCCCAGTAATTGAAGGTCGCACCTTTTGTGTCAGCTGCCACCTGGAAGAAAGGCTCCTCTTGAGGAGCTCGGAGGATTTACTCAAATATAATTTTAATACTCAGTAATGGGATCAAGATGCAGCGAGCACGACAACCAAGACATTATGAATGTCGTTTCGTATGTTAAATGGCGAAGTCATTTTCTTTTTCAGAGATTCAAAATGGCATCGCTCATCCCTAAGTTGCTAATGGCTGCAGTTGTCTTGTTGACAGGATGCTTGTTGTGACGGAATACGGTGCTGCCTTGGGAATATTTTTGTACGCACAAGAAAACAGAACCAACTGTGCTTGTGCGGACGAGACACGCAGACGCAAAAGTGAATTAAAGGGACACGTTGCATCTGGGGCTGCCACCGACCCCTGTTGGACAGAGATAACACTTACTTTGAATTTAAATTTAGGGTTTTCTTGGTGATTGCGCAATCTCTCAAACGCATATTAGTTGTTCCAGTTGTGGAAATAGCATAAAGAAAATTGAGAGTATTATCTCCAGGGACCACTAGTAGTCTTTTATTTATTTTTTTCGGTTTAAGGGACGTACTGAAATTTTGCCAGCAAACAGTGGTACCTCTACTTACGAAATTAATTGGTTCAATAAGAAAGTTCTTAAGTAGAAAATTTTGTAAGTAGAGACGCATTTTCCATGTAAATGCCCTAATCTGTTCCAAGCCTCCCAAAATTCAGACATAAATGTTTTATCAAGCATAAAAATGCATCAAAACATGTAATGAATACATGTTACAATTAGATTATTGCACAATAAATGAGAGTTATGCGTAATGTAAAAAACAAAGAAAAGAGTGAAGAAGAAAAATGATGGTCATTTACCTTTTTAACTGCAGTCCTCATCGTTTTTTTGCCCTCTTTGGTTCATGTTCTCTCTCAGAAGTGTTTTTTGTTTTTTTGTTTTTTGCCTGGTGTTTTGTAAAGAACTGATCCAAGGATGTTTGATTTTTTTTTTTTTTTACACAATTCTTCGAAAATGTCAAATGTATCTACGCTCATAGATACCTATGGTAGGTAATAGCCATAGCTGAAAGTATGTTGCGTTCGGTAATGTCTTTTTACCTTTCGTATCTAGAAATTTCTTTCGGAACAAGAGGCAATATTTTCCCGTTGAGGCGTTTCGTTAACTCGAAAATTTCGTACCAAGAGACGTTCGTAAGTAGGAGGTAACACTGTAGTGCCTTCCGTGGCCATTCCAAATTGCAAAATAATAACAGACATAGTGGAAATAATAGCCCTCTGACAATGTCAATCAAAATCCTTAAGAAGTGTCCATGGCAGGTACATAATGAACGGCTGTTATAACTGCAACAGGCAGATCTATACATGTAATGGACATACAAAGAACGTAAATGAAGGAACCCTTGAGCGAGGATCACATCTTTCTTAATTAGGAAAAAAAAACGAGAAGTTAAAGTGGATTAAATGCTGGAGATGATTTGTAGCTACCACAGCATTATGGATACAAAGTGCCAGGAACCTCTGCAGGTTGGACAAGAAAAGACGAGCTGGGGGGGAAAGAAAGCCTTGGGCCATGATTTGCACAATGGAATTGTATGGAATACTTGTGCATTATTAAAGCCCATTAAATTCAGTCGAACGAGAGTGTCTATTAACATAAAAGTGAATTTAGATCCTGGAGGGGACAGGCCCGCCGATTAGAAATTCATCACTTCAAACATTATCAAAATGAATTAGAGATGAGATAGCAGAGTGAGTTGATTAATTATAATATCTATTAGGAGTATAAAACCACGTACAGCAAACAATGTTTTCTATAATAATGGGCATTTGATTGAATACAATCTCCCTATTTGTTGACCATTTCTCACACGAAAAGTTCATTTAGAAGTTTTCATTCTGATGTTCATCCTCTTCCCTTCTCCCAAATGTCTTTGCTTGATCCTCTTTATGTTTCTTAGGCTTATACATATTTCCATCACTCTGTCCTCTTCCAAAAGCAATGTCGTTCTCATCGTTGCCAAGAACATCCCAAGTTTGCACTCACTTTTTTTTTTCGTTCTTCCTTCCGGGATGTGATAATTATTTATTACCGCACGACTTGAAGTGGGGCGGAGACGTATGGCGTGGAAGGCTTGAGTGCTTTTTAAGGAGCGAATGGAATTAGAATTGGCGACTGGTGACCTTGCCCAAGGACAAGAAGTACATACGTATCCATATTGAGTAGACTCACGCGGATGACTTCAGTGGAATGGAATTGATTGTGGGTGGCTTGCTCTGACTGTTTGCCCTCTCAGCGGGGTCTTCAATATCCGTTATGGGTCAGTTTAGAGCCCTGCAACCCGTATGTACGTCAATTTTAATCAAATGATGGTCCCTCACTGAAGGAAAACCACAGCCATATTTTCCGCTTCTCTGCTGCTGAGCTTTTTGGATTGTATGTGGGTATTCTGTAAGAACAAAACCGCCTGATTAGGGTGACCAGACGACACCATTTAATTTAGCAGGCATTCCATGTTTTCGTCATACCGGAACGAGAACTACTTCTTGCTTCTGTGTCTAAGAACCATGGGAAATGTAGTCCTACTAACTTAATTGTGCAGTCAGTAGATGCCAGAGCAAGAAAGGTTGGATTGTTGTGAGTGCTTTGACTTATTTAGCGCTGTCAACCAAAATAGCATTTACCATTAGCTAAACTAATAACACAACCACCGGTCACCAGATTGACTAATGATTACATTTGTTAGAAATAGGTCCTGATGAAAATTTATTGTGTATTTGTTTTCAGTGAAACTGTCCCGAATTTTAATTTTGAAAATCTGGTCACCCAGTGCTCACAATATTGGTGTGTCATTTCAAATGAAACATTAAGCTCCTCCCATACAAGACCGACTAACCTCGTCTCCCCCGCCGTTTCCCCACTGAGCCACAATTACAAATTTGCTTCCCGCTATATGGGCCAAATCCTATAATAGCACCGCCAACCAACTATAAAAGAGGTGTGTTTGCTCACAGCCTACATCCCGCTGTCGCATAAAAATTACACGCGTTGGTGGCTACGGGACAAAGCGGGGCTCAAGAACGCGACCTCTTTTTATGCCGCTGCCTAAGATGGTCCTGGCCCGAAGAAGAAAGTGCAGTTTTGCATGGCAATAGGATGATGGGATGTATGGATGGAAGTCTGAGACTTGCTGGCAATCACACAGAAACTGAATGTGAAAAGACGTTCCATGGCTAATTGTGTTATCCAGAGAAAGCCTCGCTTGGCCTGTTCTCAGCCATTGATTGCAAGCACTGGATTGAAGCCTTTTCAGGACAAGGTAGAATGCTTTCCTGGTCTCTGAATGGACCGTTCCACAAACACAGAAAAGCTTAAAGACAAAAAAAACAAAAACAAGGATGAATACGATTATCGGATTGGACAAAGTTTGTTGGCAAACATTTTCCTGAAAGAGTTGACCAAGTGTCACAGTTGAATGTACGGCGCTCTGCTTCCCATGAAAATTAATGAAACTGTTTCAAATGTAACAATTATTTGCGGCGTTCCCAATTATCTTTTGATTACCTTGTATTGATTCTTGCCAGAAATCTGTTTACCACTGCGCCTTCATAGTTCCCCACACCACTTGGAGAACACAATCCACCTCGGGTGATTTGTTAACGAGCTTGTCATCTGCATTAAGGGAATGATTTCCTTTTATGAGAACAGGTTGCTGTTTCTGTCCTCCTGCGGTACAAACAAACATAATATAGGGCCACATGCTAGCTTCATCACCGCAAGCTAGCTTCATAACCACATGCTAGCTTCATCACCGCAAGCTAGCTTCATAACCACATGCTAGCTTCATAACCGCAAGCTAGTTTCATAACCACATGCTAGCTTCGTAACCGCAAGCTAGCTTCATAACCACAAGCTAGCTTCATAACCACAAGCTAGCTTCATAACCACAAGCTAGCTTCATAACCACATGCTAGCTTCATAACCACATGCTAGCTTCATAACCACATGCTAGCTTCATAACCACATGCTAGCTTCATAACCACATGCTAGCTTCATAACCACAAGCTAGCTTCATAACCACATGCTAGCTTCATAACCACATGCTAGCTTCATAACCACATGCTAGCTTCATAACCACATGCTAGCTTCATAACCACAAGCTAGCTTCATAACCACATGCTAGCTTCATAACCACATGCTAGCTTCATAACCACATGCTAGCTTCATAACCACATGCTAGCTTCATAACCACATGCTAGCCCCATAACCACAAGCTAGCCCCATAACCACAAGCTAGTCCACTGAGCTAGCCTCATGATTACAAGGTAGCTTTATAACCACATGCTAGCTTCATAACTGTCACCATGCTGAAATATGAGCACTCATGCTAATCAGATTAGACTTACAGGCGTTGTCATTGTCAGAACATTTTTTTTTTTTTTTTAACTGTCTGTTTAAAAGGCAACGTATTCCATGTTTAGTAGTTCTCAGTAGAGAAGGAAACAGACTTATAGCATTTAAATATTTTTGGGTAGGTGAATGTGAACAGACATAAAGCATGGTTAAGTATTATAAACAATGATTCCGTTAAAACTATCGAGCAGTAAATCCAAAATTCATAGTGGACAGTTTGTTTTATTTTGTAATGTTTGACTCGACTTGTAGTTTAAGTGTTGCATTAAGAGCTGTTGCGCTAATATTTTCCGGACCTTATATGTGAAATGCAATATATTAGAAAACTTGTTCTTAACCTTGTTGGAGTTACTGAATATATTATATGTATGTTCAACAAACCGTTTGTTAAAATTCAAAATATATATAGGCCTACGTATATTTTATTAGTGCAATAAATGAGCCATGCATCATTTGCACACAAAATCAACAAAATATGAATTTCAAACAAAAAACGACTACAGTAAATGAAAAGAGTTGTTGTTGTTGTTGTTGTTTGTTATATGTGTAATCCTTTCTTGACATTTTGTCCTTCTCATGTCATAGTAGCGATTTAGGCTGACCGTGTAATGCTGAAAGTAAAATCTGGAGCTCATCCGTCAAGTAAAAGTGGACGTCTCACAGACAGTTTGGTGACATAGTAAGACGAGTGTGATGAAGATGAAGCCTGCCTGCTACTTGTGTCATTTCCTCGCCCGCCGCTTCACTGACCTTGGGGGGCTGGGCTCTTTAGCCACAAGACATCCTTGAGCCCAGCTGTGTTTATGTCTTCCGTAACCTTTTCAAAAATGTTCAGCCCGGCCATTGCCTTCCTTTATAATATCCATCCATCTCTGTCTGTCTGGCAAATGCAACCCCTGAAAGACATAATCGGATTGCGGGGGCATTAAACAGCGAATAGCAGCAGTCATTGGCCGACCTGCGAGTAACCAGGTTTGGGGGGGGGGGGGGGCACGGGGCACATTTGTCAAGTGTCAGGGCTGAGACGTGAAAACCAGATAGTGACACGTGGAGTAGTACACTTGCTCCCTCATCTCGGGAATTGACACAAGCGGTTTAGGATGAGGATGGTGGGTTTGCTGTGCCATTTCATTTGAGTTAATGGGTTTCTTAAGCTGAGATCATCTTTAAAAAAAACAAACTTGAGCAACAGTGTGACAAATCCAGAAGTGTTTATAATCAAGTGTGAGTTCCTCTGGTCTGCCAAGTACTGCACGTATTCAGTTAGATGCCAGTTTCCTTCCTGCATTGTTTGTTCACAAAACTATCAAACTCGGGCGACGTCTCGTTGGCTACATCTCAAACGACAGATACGGTCCAGTATGGCCTGGAGCTGACACGCTTGTCATTGTGGATGCATCTCATTCCACAGATGGATAAAGCTGAAGCCCTGCTCTTTTTTTTGTTCTTTAATTATATTCTGTCTTCATCCTCATATCTGATGTTATGAGTAATGAGGGTCTACAACGAGATGCTGGCCTTTTTTTTCCAAGTGTCACATAGACATGCGGGCTTGTTTTCATGTGTCTGAACACATAAGGAGGGGAAACAGTGATCGGTAATCATTTGGAAAGGGAAAAGCGAGGCGCCTCATCAATCACACACTGTTCATTAAAGGTTACATTGCCACATCTGAGCAAACGTACTCGGCCATGGCGAGAGGACTATAAAAAATGTAATTATCCTTTATCATCAGCCCGAGGAGCCTCAACATAATTAGGCGTTCTCTTTATTTCAACTTGATTTGCTCTTGCGCTCTTTTGGGATTAAACCCATCAACCGCCCATTCAGCTGTTCATTAGCCATCAGGCCATAAACTCACCGGTCCCGGTACGGAACCTGAAGCTGGAAGTGGCCACTTGTGCAATCTCAGTCTCACCTACTGTACACGCCAGCATTACTTAGATTGTTAAAATCAATGTACCTTTGAAGGGTATGTATTTTATAGTACAAAGTAAAAGAAATTTCTTCATGCTCATGGCGCGTGAACGTGATTAATAAAACGCGGCAGCAAATGCGTTTTATGCACATGTACTAACAGCACAAACGCAATAAAAAGGGGTCCATTGGGGTGTTTTTTTTTAGATGTAATAATAAGCGTGAAGCCAAATTTTTATGTAACTATATTAATGGAGTCCACCTGAAATGCTCCAACACAACAAGGCAGTAAGCACCACAGAAGAAATAACATCCATGAACAACTCACCATAACGCTAAATCAAGAGACGCTCGCCGCATATTGTGCAGAGCGGGAATCACTTGATGCCGTACGTCCATATTTCAAATAGGTCTTATACTCTTTAATGTCTGTGAATACACCTTTCTTTTTTTTCTTGGTGATATGCTTTTGCAATGTCTCATCACTGGGCCTTTTCTTATTTGCAAAGAACATTTCCAAATATATCTATTATTTTTTTTTTAAATAAATTTTCCTAGCTAGCTTTTTTTTTTTTTTTATTAAATATATTTTCGAGTAGTAAATGTGAATATTGGTTCCTCCTTGGCTACTAATAATCTGTATTGGAATCTGCCCTGAAAAAAACAACAACAACATCGGTCTGTCTCTAAATGTGAACCATCCAATGAGACTGCTTTTTTTTTTCTTTTTTAGCTGCTATCAAGGCTTCACTTTTGTGTTTAGTGTCCATTTCTTTCTTTGTACTAATGTCCTCCGAATTAAAAAACCCCCCCACACGTTTTCAAAGTAAAAACAATAAACAATTTAGTTCGCAAAGACAGTACTGCTGTCACCTATGTTGTTGATTAGCGTATGTGCTCACTCCATATTGTATATCAATTTTTCCATTCATTTTACATGGTCCTTTGATGCTTAAAAAAAAAACCGATGGCACACATCAGGTTGACACAGCCTATGCTACATCTGTCATTTGCGATCTGTATTTATTGTGTTAGCATATAGCGCGCTAACTGACGTCTGCCGAGAAAGCCTGCATGGCTGCAACCTGGGCAACTGATGTTGAATTTCAGAAAGACTCGGACTAGGTCGCCTCTCTTCCCGAAATCGAAAGCTTCTAACTAACCCTTTGTCTAGCGGACCTCACATCCTGGCTGTGAAACGGCAACAACAACAAAAAAGACCGCAAATGAGAATTATAGGAAAGGGCTCAAAAATAAAAAGCCTTCGGGTTGAGACTGCAAGAGAGACGAAAGCAAAGTGAAAATCCATATACATGATTTATATGAGTGCGACTGTGCGCAGCAGGCAGAAGTTATCTTTTATTTATGAGGGCATCAGCGGCAAAGCGCCCAGATGTTAAGCTTGTGCGGGGATCTCATCTAGCCCGTTGCTCTGTGGCAGTAAAACTCGAAGGTGTGTGCGCGTGCTGCTGCTGTCGGAGGGCTGTGTAAGCATGCGCGTGTTTGTAAGGGTGTGCGCGAGACAGACAAAGCGTTGTCCTCTGTGACAGAAAAGCTTGAGGTTAGATAGTCGTCGCTCTAAGCAGGATCCTTCAAACTTCTGCTCCATTTGCTACAATTTGTTAGCGTGGGCAGGAGAGCGAAAAAAAATAAAACAAAGTGCTTATGGAGTCATTTATGGGGATTGGCTCATTTTCTTCTCTTCCATCACTCCGAAATGGAAGACACTTGTTGTTTTGTCCTCTGTCAACAGCTCATCAAAGAGGCTCTGAAGATCCATTATGGAAATGAAGCCCTCCTTGTCAACCCGCATCAGACGTCATCATCATCAATCTAACCTCACATTAACACCGCCTGGATATCAAGAGCGGGTCATGCGTACTAATAGCGATAATAAGAGGCTGTGAATGTTGTAAACAGTGCAGCTCACAAGCAACCGCTGCGTTTAAGCCTCATTTCAAGCTTCCCGTTAGACCATTGACCTCAGGCGCTTTGCACCTACTGAGACAGAAATTCAAAAATGTCTTGCTCAAGTGAAGACCAGCAATTTATATTGAACTATGCTCCAGCTAGCTAGGATCCATTTTGTAACGTTTGATACTTTTAACAGAGGTTAGGATGGCTTTTTCGGAAAGAGCCGTATCCAAGAAGACAGTCAAGCTAGCCGCAGAAACACGTGGTGAGAAGGTCAATTTCAAAACAAACGTTAGCTTACCAAATAATACATGGACATCAATGCCTTCCTTGCATTTTGGAGTATGTGATGGTGTGACGGCTGTCTTGACTTGTCCTCCCGAATAGCTAATTAAAGAAAAAACGCTGACAATGACATATGGTGGATGTTGCCAGTGTTAGCATTTACTAGCTAGCAACTATCTGTTATACTTGGCAAGAAACGTCTAACTACTTTTCAAAGTTTGTTCGGACATTTTGTTTGCTTGTCTCCCTCTCCTTTGCTCTTGCTAGCTTTTGCTATCTTCTCCCATTAGCCACTATTGTTAGCCGCTTCAGCGACTTTTTGCTAGTCACTCTTGCTCGTCGCTCTTGCTAGCTCCTGCTTGTCGGGCTGCTCGCTCGTTCACTCAAGCCAAATATTTATTGGTCGTAATTTGTCATTTCTCTCTGAGGCACCATAGTTGCTTTAAAAATGTTGTATTCTAATAGTTCACCACTAGATAGCACTAAATGTTACGCATTGTCATTTTAATGATGACAGAAAATATAGCACGGTAACTTGAGATCTTTGTTTTTGTTTGTTTGTTTGTTAGTTTTTTCATATTAATAAATATGAAAATAAGTCAATCGCTTGTCAGTTTAGATACTGCAGTACTTCTTTTTCAAGAGATGTAAAAATGCCATCTTCGGGAACTTAGACAAGGACAGGGAATGCGACTACTTCTTCCTATAAGGTTTTCTCATCGTAGAGTTGAACTTGCCTTTCCATTTAGAAGTTAAGATATGTCCTCAGGCATTAAAATAGCAGCCAAAGCAACTTTGTGTGCCCTGGAAACGGTACCATTGTGAAAATTACAGCTGTTAATTTGCCTCTAAACCACAGTTCATTTATTCCAAATTGAAACAGTTGGTTACAATAGCTAATATAACACATTTACTATAAAGTTACCATATTTCAAACATTGGCTTCTGAAAGCGCTCTTGCTTTAAAACACTTTTAGTACTGAAATAGCGTTTTTAATTACGTAGCTCCTATCAGCAATTATAGAAAATGAAAAGTGCTGTGCCAAAGTGTTCCATACTAGCAGTTTGGGATTTCACTGCACTGTGTCATCATCTGCATTTGTTTTTTTTCTCCATACGGGATCCCCAAGAATTCAGTTTTCCATGCGAGCGATCTGGGGCATCTGAGATGCTTGATATCACACTATTGCCTTTCATGTCAGCCTACACTGCAGATGAAAGGTATCATCTCGGCACCCGACACGGAGTGATGATTGTCCTCCTGTGTGAGTTTTGGTGTGTACGTGTACAACCAGCAAGTTGAATGCAGAAGGCTAGACAAAGAGACGCTCCCCTTACCGGTTGTTGGAAGTTCTTATATTATTTTAGCCCATCATATAGCATGCAGTTTTTGTTTTTGGCGGAAGTTAAAAAAATAAATAAATCTACACTATCAATACCCCATGTTGAAACTAGTGCTAGTCAAAATAGTAGAAGGAATATGTTACATACATTATTATAGAAAAGCTCACTGAAATACAAATGCGCAAAATAACCAAATAAAAAATTATTTGACTCATAAATACGGGAACGGAAATAGCATGAAAAAGGGTGAAATACCCCCCCGTCCCCTAAAATGTTAAAGATGGCATCCATCAGTTAGTAAACGTGTGGCATGTTGACTTGAAAGCGTGCTTGGCTAATGCGCTCGGCAGACAGCATACAGAAAGCCGAGGCAGCAGGCTCGTGAATCTGCTCATGCGTCGTCATGTTGCCGAGACATTGCCAACAGGCAACATCTGGATTGAGGGGCATGTGCAGCATCCGACACCATCGCTGTTTTCTCCATCTTTGGAGCAGGGAGCTGGCCGAGTGTGGGTCGTTGGCTGCCAAAGCAGATGGTGCTTTGAGTTAGTAGAGGCCATGCATGGGATGTGCAGCGGCCGTGATGGGGCTGATGGAAGAACACCCGCATGCTTTGGCTTGCACTGGGCACACACACGCACTCACACTGGTCAAATTTGCTTAGTGATGAAGTGTAATTTGGGATTCATGACGATGCATTTTGGGCATCATTTGTTGGAGTCTTGGGAACGCAAACAGACCATCTGATATTGAAGAGAACACAAATTAAATCATAAAAGGAAAATATCCATCCATCCATCCATCCATCCATCCAGATAAATAGAATTCCACTGATTAGCTGTAGTAAGACTGTAGTAAGAAGAGCTGATTATGATGATTGGACTCATATATATATATATATATATATATACGTGTGTGTGTGTTTGTGCACTGTGCAGTCACAATTGAGACGTGTCTAGATACTATCAATATCTGAAAACAAAAAGCTAGCATAGTAATCAAAAGGATTAGCGCTAGCTTTTCGCTTATCCTTGTAACCATGGGCATACCATTCCAAGTTTAATGTATTTATTTTAATTTTATTTTTTTTACTTTTCAAAGCTTGCAACTATTCCATCTTTGTGTTTTATTTGCTATTTTTGCTGTTACACACATGCGCAAATATTTCGTACGTTTTATGGTAACTTTCTGCCGTTCTTTTTTTTTTTTGGTTACTTTTTGAATGTTTTCTTTTCTGCCTTTTCGTCTTACTTTTTTGGCCATTTTTATTTCATTTTTAAAAACTTTTAACTTACCTTTTGTCTCTTTTCTGACAACTTAAACATTTAGACTGACATATTTTGAATATTTAGTCATTTTTAATCTAAACCATTAATTCATTTAAATAATATTTTATCTTAAAAAAGGAAAATAAATATGCTAATTTCTTATAAAAAGTTTTTTTTTTAGAGATCGACAGGGAGCCACAGTAGAGGGAATAAAGAGCCACATGTGGCTCCAGAGCTGCAGGTTGCAGACCCCTGACCTGGATTACATCTGCATTGTGGATTTGTCATGAAAAAAAAACTTGAAAATATATATATTTTTTTTTGTTGAGTAAAGCAATTTGTCAATCTGTTTATTATTTTGCAATCTACTTGCTCATCCACGAAAGATTACGAAAGTCGTCGTCAATAGGCAGGTGTGCTATTTTGATTCTCGATACTTCCACTGATGTCATCGTGACTCCAATAGCCGCAAAAAAAATCCTGTATCTGCCATCTTTATCCAATTTGTTGGCCCATGATCAATGCTCGAAAAGTTTCAATCTTGTATCTCTATCTGCATGCCAGTTGTGTTTCTGTTCTGTCAGAGAAGATGGTGATGGAGCCTTTCACCTCTGAGGATGCATCAAGTCCTGCAGCGCCTCCCTCTGGAGCTGCTCCCGCACTGCTTTCCAAATTCATCAATACATGAATCCCGCATTTCACATGCCGCATCAATAGAAATGTCACCATGAACGGACGGCGAGTCTTTAACCTGTCGGCAGCGGTTGAGCTGAAGGATGCCGCCTATTAGAGGTGGAAATCACGGCTCGGTATGCTTGAATGTTACCGGCAGCCTTGCTGGCCTTCTTTTTTGGCCGCGGCACAAAATAAAGGCAACACTTATTTTCAAGGACATGGTGCAAGTTTGACTGGAAAGTAGATTTGCATAATCGGTGCCAATTATAAGAATGATTTCATGCACAAAGTGTCTCTTCCCATTAGTCAAGACAGGCACAAAATTTAACTGATTAATTACCCACAAACAGAGGAGGAGGAAAATTACTTGTGACGGGTAACATAAAACCAGATTGCACACTGTTGTCTTATTTTTGAGTACATTTGTCAAATCTGGCTTCAAGCAACAGTTTATTGTTGTTAAGCTGTACTTATAGATGACACTAAACTTGTGTTGTAGTTGACCTACAAATTTGGAAGAAGCAGAGAATGGAAGCTTGCCATCGCAAGCAAGACATTTGATAGGCTGCCGGTTCACTGAGGCTCCTTTGAGTCAGTATTGTGAAAGCTGAGATGATCGCTGAGGAGAGACCGGTGGCCTCATAGCAGCTTTTCGAGCATGCTAATGGATAATTAGACATTTTGTGACTAAAGTGTCATGGTTATTCTCATTATATGCTATTCAGTATTCCTGCAGTGCCATAATGTTCTGCTGAGGCGAAGTGAGGTGCCATGAATTGTTGTCAGCGTTTCACTCGAGGGCCTTTTATTTGATATTTCATTTATCTCAACTGGATTGGTTGGTTATTATTAGCCACTGTAATTGGTTTCTTGATAATAAGAACATGCGCATATGACTCTACACAGACTTGACTCCAGAGGCCCTTTTCGATGCTTTTGTCGTCTTGGGTCCACACCAAGGCTACAGGTCATTAAAGTGATGCCTGCCAAGTTAGACAGCATTCTCCCTTTTCACCGTATATGTATCTCAGACTGAAAAGAAATTGTTGAGTGCGGGTGTCCTGCTGTTGCTAAGTGACGAAGCGAAGCCGCTTCAGTTTGCAATGAGCTGATTGCAGTTTGACACCAGAGAGCCCGGCACGGATTTTATATGAATTTCAGGGCCATTGTGTGTAAAATGAGTTGTGCAACTTTGGTATTGTATCTGTCACGTCATGTTACTTTTGGGCCCCGCCCCCAAATCTGCATGGCTTGCTTATAAGATGTTTTTTTTTTTTTTCCCCCATTCAGTTTTGCACGCTGTCCACTCAGCCTTGCACAGATGATGTCATGTGAAGGTCGGTGTTAGCTTAGGTTTACCATATCTGTTTAACTTATTTGCTCCTAATAACGTATAAATATGTTTTTTTTTTTTTTTTAAATGTTCTAAGTGTCCCAAAGACGTATTTATACGGGTTTTTTTTTTTTTTTGTTTTTATGCTAGAGCTTACAGAAGGCTTTGATACAGCCTCTCAACTGCAAAGAACGGTTGCAGAAATGGTAGTTATTACACAAACGGCCAGCAGGTGGCAGCAGAGCAAAGGAGATCAACCAGGGCCATGTAGAAAAAAAGCTCAATTACTTACAATTTTAAATAGATTTGTGAAAAGCTCTCTTCTAATGCTAATTGCTGCAAAACGGAAACAAATAGAAACAAACTTTTTTTTTTCCTGATGAAAGAAGAGACTTGAATCTTTCTTTTGATAGGTTCCATGCTTTTATAGCAATCAAACACAATTTTCTGCGGGCCTTGCAAAATCAATCAAAATTCAGTAAAACAGCCGGGAGCGAACGGGATTGCTTCTGTGAAAATAGCTGGGAGTGAATGAGTTAATGTACATGTACATGTGATTAGAAATCTGTAATAAAACTTGAATAGATGTATATAATATTGCAACTTTAACCAAAGCCTGGTTTTGACTCGGTTCACTTGTTTACATGGTTGAAATTAGATATACTGTTACAGTAGTTTTAACATTGTTGTAAGTTGTAATGGCTTTGTTCTTATAAAAAGTTATTAAAAAGAAAGCACTGGACTAATAAGCCATAGTGAATGCACTTTAATATCAATATGGTAGAACGGAAGGCTCTCTAACCAAATAAAATATACTCTTTAGCAGCAGCTTGAATTAAATCATATTACTTACTATGTGTTGTCTCCAATGTTTGTTTGCCACTGCAGCTATTTAGTTATTGAGTTTATTATGTATTATATAATAATAATTAATCTTGTTAATTAATGTCGTGCTTGTGCTGCTATCCTAACGAAGTCCGCTGTAACCAAAGAAGTGCTTTCACCACATTAGCGCGTCGCTCCCTTTGTGTCTCTGTGGTCGTCTTTATTACGCACCCGGGTCATCCCTTTTTTTGTCTTGGCCACCTAAGCCCTCATTTGGAGGTCTGAAAGCATGTCATCGATCTGAAGGACTGATGGAGGCTATTTGTCTGCTTGGAAGAAATTGAGGTTGATTTGTTTGTGGCTCCTTACTTTACAGTTGACATATCATATGAAGCAGCAGGGTGACATCGTGGTTAGTCGAGACGCTCCCCACGCTTGCGTGTTTTTTTTATTTATTTTTTATTTTATTTTTTTTAACTCTTGCTTCCTCCCACACTCCAAAAACATGCATGTTAGATTTAGAATATAATATAAGTTTCAAATTGCCATTAATTATATTTTATTAATAATTATATTAATCTATGTGAAGATCATGTTAATGTTTTCTTATGGATTATCAACAATAATTTAACAAGGTAAGAAACAAACAAATATCAGTACGCAACACTGTAGATTTAGATTTTTAAATAACTTCTACAAAATTTCTAGGAAATCACAATGTCCCATTTTCAGGTTCCACTAACACTGCCTAACTGAGCTGCATTTAGAACAGGCCCATGGGCTACTTTTGTTGTCCAAGGGGAAGAATGTAAAAAAGGTGAATTTGTATTTTGTATACAAATGAGTCTTTAGAATTTTGATTGATTTTTTTTTTTTTTATACATTTTAATTTGAGTTTTTGTGTGTGTGTGTGTGTGTTAGTTTACGTCTGTGGTGTACAGTAAATATTTTCATAATGGCTAATGAGCAAAGTTAGCTAGTGCGTGTTAGCCTGGCTATCACATTAGCCATGGCATATGTTTATATTAGTATATAAATTTAACCTAACTAAAAGGTTTTTTTTTTAGGTTAGACTAGGAGAGTTTTAATGCCAGTTTTCTGTCACTTTAGGTAGGCATAAGATGCACTTCATCCAAATTCCTGTAAAGACCCCAGCTGGTTTCATGTTAATTAGTCAAGTAGAAGTAGGCCTAAAGATATTTGTGACTTGTGTAGAATTTTAATTCTTATTTATTGCTATTAAGCTTTAGATTCAAGTTGTGTTTTCAAAACTACTAAAAGTATAAAAGTAAAATAACTGAATGTACCAAAAAGAGCATGGACGAAGATAGTCGTGAGCCCCAGCAACCATGAACGCCGCCATCTTGGTTAGCATTAGCATTAGCGCTTACTCCACACAGCCATACACCCTGGAGTGGACTGTTTGGAAACTCAAGAGCATTGTTGGAATGTAATAAGAAACTAGCATTAGAGTAGAGTTAGGGCGTCAGATGAAATTTCTAAACGCAAAATAAAACATTTAATTATATATATATTTTTTCTGACTGGACAGAAAGTAATGTGCTGACCACAATTAATGGTTGGCGCCCTCACACTCTCACACTCTCTCTCTCTTGGCGAGTCACCACTGACTTGTGCACATTTAATTAAAAGGGCTTCACTTTGGTGGAACTCCACAACAAATGCACGACTCCAAACGAAATTCAAAACACTCGTACATCCTGCGCCGAGCAAAGAGATCACTGATACGCACGTGTGCACATGTCTGCTCCTGGTCTGGAGGTTGTAGAAGCTGAAGGTAATCGTTTTCCATTTTTCCTTAATGCCAGTGGGTCAGGGAGTGTTGGCTGGGCAGAACTTCATTACAGAAGCTCAGCAGGCCCCCCCACATCTCCTGTAGGGATTCATTATGTTGCTGCTCCAACCAAAACTCCCCTCCACCCCTCACCTCACTACGGCAACATGGAATGTGATACGTATTTGGAAAATTCATAGCTTTTCAGCACAAACCTATTTGATACTGTATGAAATAGCTATTTATGTAAAACAATCACTACAGTGCATTTTGTTGTTGTTTGCTTCTACATGCATACTGGACGCCGACTTTGGTGCACAGATGTAAACTTGAATGTCTGCATGCCATGCCAGTGGTCACAACTGACATCCTTGATTAGGCCTGAGATGGTGACTGAACCTGACTAGTTTTTTTTGTTTTTTTTTGTTTTTAGTTTTTTTTAAGCCCAGGGCCAAAGGCTGTCAACGTGATAAACTCAAGGTGACACACGGTGGCCCGCCATTGACGTACTCACAAACAAACACAAAACGTTTTTTTTGTTTTTGTTTGTTTGCTTGTTTATTTTATTGTTTCAACAAGGACTGTTTGCTCTACCCACTTGATTGATGGCTTCAATGTAATAGCCACTCTCTCTCAAGTAGTACTATTATTTATTTTACCATCCATGCATGTGAAGTACCCTGCCTCCCATGCTAATTCAATATGTGAGAGCGAGATGGATTGAGCTGCAGATTAGGTTTGGTTAGATTGCACATTGACACAAACCGCATGTGTGCTCTTGGGTTGCCTCATAAGGGATAAGGGAGTCAAGGACAAGCAATTTGTCTGAGCTTTGAATTAATTTGCAGTATAAAAAAAAAGAAAAAAAGATGGGGATATGGAAATGGAAGTAATTAAGTTGATAGATTGGATGCAGCGTGTGAGATTCATGTGTCATCATCGCTACAGTGCTCCCAGGATGGAGATTTGCCATCACAGAGTTCAGATGCCTCAGCAGGCACTTGGAGCATTTGTTAGTACAACACATTTGTTGCACTCAACCAGTTTTTAGCAATCAATCAATTATCCTTCATGAGCTCAAAAATCAAAATTAGGATTTATAGTGTGAAATGTTTGTACAAATATACATAATATAACCTGTTCATGACAAAATAATATGCCTGTTCTGGATGGGGGCTCTATTATATAATAGCCTGGCAGTAGCTAGCAAGGATGCTATATTCCAAATAGTACAAAGTCGTATTCAAACACTGATTTACAAATTGTTGTCTCACATTTGCCCTCTCCAGTGTGTCGTCTTGTGTCTATGTGACAGTCCAGTCGGCAGTCTGAGTGACTTTGCGATAAACAGACCAATTACTGAGCTGTGATTGACCAGTCCACAGGCAGACCTGCTCATTCTAAAGATAGCCGAGGCCTTTTTATTGCCCTGCTAATCTCTTCTATCACTCTGTATTTTATTTCCTCGTTGTCTTCTACCCCCCCCCCCCCCCCCCAAGTCCACCGCCACCACCCTCCCCACGCTAGCTGTGTGTACGGACCTCAAGGTCATCTGATAGACCACGCAATTTGAGTGTAGACAAATTTTGCAGACAGTCTAAGAATGTCTATCCTCTTTAGAACAAAAGTTATTTTCCTGGAAATGACTGATTTTATTAGATTGTTACTATTGTTTAAAAAAAAAAAAAAAAGACTTAAAAACCTACACAAAAAAAATCACTCAGAAATTCGTAAATTTTACAAGGAAGGTGAGTTTTGAACACATTTTGCCAGTTTATTAAAAAAAAAAAAAAAAAAATCTACGAACCCACAATCTTCAAGTTGGGAGACAGCCACTCTACCACCTGAGCCACGCCACTCCTGCTGCGTGTTAGTATACTGATGATGTCAGGCGGAATCCTTGCGCCTCCAAGCGACCAGTTTTTGGTCGGATTTTTGATACACCCGCAATGCAGTATAGTGGCAAACAGCAAGCGTGGCATGGCTCATGTGGAAGAGTGGCTGTCTCCCAAGCTGAAGGTCATGAGTTCGTTCCTCAACACTTGAGTAACTTTTTTTTTTTTTTTTTTAACAAACTGATAAAATGTACTCAAAACTATCCGCCCCAAAAAATCTGTCCTACAATGAACCGATCTGTAAGGCTCAGGTGGAACTCACAATTCCATACTGTAAGATACAGAAGGTGCACTAAGTTGTGCTCGCAAGATATGTAAGCATGCTGACTTTAATTTATGGTTGTCACAACCCCAACTTATCACCCATGCGTGTGAAAATTATCTCCTGGGTTTTAGCTGAAAGATTACCATAAAAATTTGATCATGGTGCAAATCATGTCGGGCTTAACTGTAGATGATAAATGTCCTTTTGCACTTGTAATTGTGCCTCCACTAACATTTGCCTGGATCTTAGCAACTCCATTTTTTTCTGTTTCTTTCACTCTTTCGAAGAAAACACATTCGAGTTACCTCTATGTACTTGACCACCTTTGGCGCTCTGGTTGCGGAACACGAAAGGTACTTGTACAATTATCATTAGCCTAATTTCCCAGAGGCTCACTGGGCTTAATTATCATGGCTGCGCGCAGACTCGAGCGTGTCACATTAGCACGGAATCCTCCGCTGTTTGCGCCCATGCTCCGCCAGGTCCCAGATTACCACCTTGAGATTTATCACCGGAGGAGATTAACTCCTAACAACTTTAAAACTCTCCGTACCTTATGGTGCCATTCGTCACCTTCAGCCAATATTGAGGTCGAGAAGAGAAGTGATTAGACCTGATGAACATTTGAATCCAGAACTTTGGAGACCAATTGTTGCAGTTAAATGATCCATTTTCCTTCTCCATTCACCTGTGGATAGATAGATCAATTGAAATAGTCCCTGTGTGAAGCCAATTTCCATAAGACATGTCACCAATATGTCCTTTGTTAAGCTATTCATATGGAACAGTCACACGACTGTAAATACATATTTTTTTTGTATATGAATTGGTTCTCTAGCTCATCTATAATAATTAATAAGAATGACACTTTTTCATTTATTTATTTATAAGAATAGGTTCTCGACCTTGTTTATAATTAATAAAAATGACACTTTTTCATTTTTTTATTTATTTGTAAGAATTGGTTCTCGACCTTGTTTATAATTAATAAAAATGGCACATTTTCAATTTATATGAATTGGTTCTATCTCTTCTATAATAATTTATAAAAATGACACTTTTTCATTTTTTCCGATTTATATGAATCTGTCTTCTATAATAATTATTAAAAAATGGTCTTCATTTCTTTTATATTAATTGGTTCTCTGTCTTCGATAATTATTAATTTAATAAATGGAACTTTTTCTTTTTTTCAATTTATATGAATTGCTTCTCTATTTCTTATATAATAATTAGTAAAAAAAAAATTGCACTTTTTAATTTTTTCGGTTCATATGAATTGATTCTCTATCGCTCCTATAATAAATTCTAGTAATGACACTTTTTCATTTTTTATTTATTTATATGAATGGGTTCTCTGTCTTCTACAATAATTTAAAAAAAATTGTCACTTTTTCATTTTTTTAGTTTATATGAATTGATTTTCTTTCTCTTCCATAATAATTCATGTTCCTTACCATGTCTGCATATTCTTACCCAATTGGAGCTGGTCTCCATTTGTCTGAGGAAACGAGAGAATATTCTGTTGTGTTATATTCTATCTTTCACATAGCTGCACGTCTTAAAACATGTAATCTGTCTTGTTTTTGAACGTCTTTGTCGAGCTGTGTCCGCTACACTCATTATAAAGCACTTCAAAGTACATGTCATCTATTGACGGGCGCACTCAAGACAGCATGTTAGTTAATTAAACTGCCAGTCGTTTCTCAGATCCTTGCAGAGATTGTACAATATGGTATTGTTCCAACAGTGAATCGTTCTCCTTCGATACAAGGTTCTTTCTTTCTTTGGACTGAGACACAGTAAGTTATTTGTTTGTCAGACGGAATTACGCAGGATACCACATCCCCAGCGTTCAAAAGTAATATACATGATGATATGAGAAAAAATAGGTCATAGGAGGAAGCTTCAGAGTGTGACACATGAGCTATCCTATCGTTTGGGTGCGTTGAGGTTTTTGTACGAACCAGTTCCGACGTAAGCGGTATTGTGATGAAATTGATTCGGTGTCACGCATGGTCGCCAGGTTATCTTCCCGCGCCACAAACTCATTCAATCTCCATCTCAGTGCCGCGAACCCGCTTGACCAGCTTGCGCAGCAGCTTTCCATTTCTCGCCTCGCCACTGGGAAAGAGAGTCAAGGTTAATTTAGTTCATTCGGTTGGCGGTTTGACTGTCGTGACTGTTATTGCGCTGCCGTGTGTTTGTGATGGAAATTTGGATTTTCTCGAGTGCGGCTACATTCATATACAAATATCTTTCTATAAAAAAATACTATTACCATGCTCAATGTGATGGAGTCACAGGTGGATGAAGTCGTTGGGGGGAGCAAAGTATACGTATTATTTTCCACAAATACATTTATGTTGAATTTCACCTTGAGGGATTCAAATGATGATAATAAATAAACGGATCATGCAGTATTCCATCTGAAGGACAGCGTTGTTGTAGGAATACAACTCTCCATTAGTTACTCTCATTATCTTTTATGATAGCTTCATGTTCTCTCATCATTGTGATTAAGGTTGACAACAGTCACTCCGCACCTCTTTGTTTATTCCTCTATTCTAGCGAGATCTTTGGTGGTGTAATAATTCACATAATCTACTGTATTGCTGGAAGCTTTTGTGGGATCCCTTTCACGAGGTATACAGTTGTCCACCTTTTTTTTTTTTTTAATAGAGTCAACTATCAATTAAGAGAATTTTTAACTATCAACTAGACTAAGTGCAATTTCTGGAGAAATTGCGTGGGAATGCTGAAAGCTAAATGCTAAGATTTGAATGCATGTGGAATGCTACAGCATTCCCACAATTAGAATCAACAATTATTCTCATTCCCGAGGTTGGACGCTGACACAATTCAAAGCTTTGGACTAATTTCTTCCTAAATTAGGTGAATATTGACTTGACGTCCTTCAACTGAATCGGCAGGTTTTTTTTTGTTTTTTTTTTTGTAAACATAAAGGTAAATGATTGGGTCTGCCTTGTGAAGTTCACATCCAGTACAATGTGGTTGCACTTCCTTGCTCAAGCAATGAAAACTTCAGTCTCCCTACATCACATCACATCATGTCAGCCTCTTTCATCACACTGTCGATTCTTCTTTAGCTTAGACCAGCAGGCCATGAAAAAAATAAAAAATAAAAATAAATAAATAAATCCGAATCATGTATAATATAAAACTCACTCATCCTTTTTGTCATTCAGACAACTTGGAGTCCTTAAAACACTGTAAACCACCAATAAAAAACTTTTGGAAGAGAGTTCTGGCTTGGTGCATGCAATAACGTCAAACCCAAAACAATAAAATAGAAATGAAATGTGATAGCTTTTATTATTGAACTGTAAGAGCATTGTGGCTTGAATGAACCCCGAGGATGACACTGGCATCTGAAACACACACTGTGCCCATTTTCTTTCAGAGATTTTTTTTGGTTGAAGTAATATAAGACTACTTCTGTGTCTACATTCATTAAGGGTCATTTAGAGTTCATTCTGAGTGTCCTGCAGAGAAAAAGTACATTTTGCTTTCTATTGTGAGCCATTCTGAAAGCTCGGGGGTTTGGCTATTGGTTCATATTCAAAGTAAAGTCCTGCTGTCCACGCAAATTACTCTCAAGAGATTGGTCGTTCACTTCTATATTTTTTTCTTCTTTGCTCATCTCTCGTGCTGAAATTCTACTCATACACAAACTCAGGCTCCATGTTGTAATTGGTTTCTAGTCTCTCCCTTCAACTAGAGAGCAACAGATTGAAATGAAGACGCATACATTTCACGCTACGAGCCCAACCAAGATTTACCAGTCCACCAGCACCTCTACAGCTAAAACCACAAAAGACACCTGACATTGACCGGAAAGCCAGTTTGAGCTCAGGATGAGATGAATGACTGACAGTGGCAATGATAGCTGGAAGCAGAGTCGATAACCGTGCTGGGTGCTTTGGGCCATGAAACATGACTCATTTTGTACGAGTTAACTGTTTTCTGGCTGCTTCAGAAGGCCAAGTAACAACGAATCTGAGTCTATCTTTTAAAGGCTAAAAAAAAAAAATAGTCATTAGTAATGTCCTTAGTTGTCTGTTCTGGTCATTCGCTGACTTCATTTTCACATTATGCAATAATGTATTATCATTAATCACTGCAAACAGTTCCTGGCGAGAACTTGTTCCACGTTCGAGTCTTGATTGTAAGATCTCTACTGCCCCCACGTGGCTGTCAAGTTCACTATACACATTCAGGTTCACACATTTTTGAATCAATTAGAAGTCAACTAAAGATTTCAGAACTTTTACCATGCTACTATGGATATTTATTGGATGTTTAAATCTGTTGTAGTTAGTAAATGCCCTTTTCTAAGCACAAAAAAACGTTCAACTTAAGTTTCTGCTTTCCCTGAAAGTACATTTAAGTCATTTTTAGTCATGATCGACATGCTGTAAAAAAAAAAAAAAAAAATGATATTAAACATATCCAAATGTATATTTTATTAGTGACAAATATCCTCATCACCATGCAGCTTTATAATGTGCCCTATTGAATGCGTTCTTGTCTGTGCCTTGTGTGCAGTGTTTATCATGGCTGCAGGACTGCTGGTCTTCCCCTTTGGGCTCAACTCTTCACTCGTCAGGTCCTTTTGTGGAGACTCGGACATCTACAACGCCGGCGAGTGCCAAATCGGCTGGGGGTACATGTTGGCCATTGTCGGGGTGATGCTCACCATCTTTTTGCCCTTTTTTGCCAAATATGCACCAAAGGAGCAGCTGTCTCCCACCCCTTTACCCGCTCTCTTATAGTTTTGTTTTTCTTTTTCTTTTGACTGCTTTTTCTGAGCTGACTCAAAAGGACACCTGCATTTTTAAAGATACTGATTAGAAATGCTGTTTGGGAAATGTGGCTCTGTTGTTTGTTGTCTTCCTATGTGTTATTTAAAAAAAAAAAAAAAAAAGTTTTGTAAAATATCATTTTACCATCATGTGAACAGTTTAACTCGGCCATTTTCTTGAAGCGACAATACATTTAATGTGATCATTTTTATTATTGTATGTGTTGTTCCCCTTTTGCGAGAAACACGTGAACGTGAACTATTCCAAAGCAGACAGGTCATAGAGTGCACAAAGGAACTGCAGAACTGCACGCACAATGGGATTTGGATTCCACCACTCAAGCAATCAATTATTCAACAAAGTTCTGAGGAATATTATACGAGAAGATGACTTTTTTTTTTCTTCTTTCTTTCGGGGGAGTTCAGCTGTACATATGAACTACTAGACTAAACAGAGTTCAGGTTTAAAGGTTCTAAAAATGACTAAATGGGAACTCTGGCCTACTACTAAGGAACCAAGAAGAGCCTCTCTTGAGATGCTACTTTTTTGTATCATGTAAAGGAGACTCAGATTTTGGTGTGTCTTCTTTAAAAAGACATTTAACAATGGATTGTGGTTTCTCAGTAATGTTGTCCAAAATCTTTTCCAGGAATTATTTGTGTATGTAACTCGCTTGTTAAATGTAAGCAATTCCCCTGTTGTCTACAGCAAATACAACTTAATTCAGGACAAAACAGGATCGCAAAAGGTGGGGAACATTTGGGGATTTTGTCAAAACAAATGCATGAGAAGAAAGACGTAACTTGTTAGAATAACTGCTGTCAATTATAATGTGATGTGACCAACTTGTGCCTTTTTAATATTACAAAGATATTCAATACCATTTTCAGGTTCTCGTCGCCAACATCTCAACATTTCTACTGAGGAAAAAAAAAAAAATGAAGTGACTCCTGGAGTAGTTTTTTTTTTTTTTTTATATATATAAAGTTTCTTTACTTACTCGATGCAGTATGATATTACAAAAGCAAAATAATTCAGATGATAGAAGAAGTTGTTTTGAAGAACTAAACGGCAGTTCATTTATGATTAGAGACATCCACGGCAATTATTTGAAAAGAAAAATCTCTTAAATTGCTATTGCTAAAGGTTGGGACATAACAGCTTAATCTGATTTCCTGGCACCCTTGTTCTATTTGATTAAGACTCTTTCAAAGTGGTGAAGCAAGGAGTTATACAAATCAAACCTTTCTTATCCAAGCACATTATTCTAGTGCGGGAAAAAAAACAAACTCTCTGTCCTTTTCAAATATGGTAAATTGCTGCAAGTTACTGCCAATTCATCAAGCTAAACTTCCTTTTCAGTGTGTGTGTTCATAGTGTTTGTTTTAAATATGGATGGGTTTAACTTTTAACATTTGGGTCCCCCTAATACCAGATCCCAATATCAATAAATACTCATTATTAGGGTGCCATACTGAAAAAGAGGTTGTAAAGAATTGTTTGGACCTCATACTGTGGGACTGACCAGTGTTATTGTATGGGTCTGAATCCCCCCCCCCCCTTTTTTTTTCCTGTTAAAAACCACTGTGTGTAAAGTTTCAGCACTGGTGAACGTGTTTTGCTAGATTAGACTTTTTGTTTTTTTCCCTCATTGTGGCTGTAAATAAAATGCCTGTAAAGTACTTGCAATCTCGTCAGTCTTAACCGCTTGTTTTTGAAATTGTATTTGGAGAGATTGCCTCATTGTGTTTACATTAATCTGTTAACATTGTTTTGCTGGTCTGTGGTTTTCTTTGTAATAAAAAATACTCAATGATTTCATTTTGCTTCCAGTTAAAAGGTTTTGGTCAACATTTGCTTCTTTTTTAATTAATAACAAAAACAGGCACAATAATATAACCAAAACAAGCAAGTGAACTCAACTGTGTACATGTTCTTATTTTCAATCTACAGAACTAAGACAAACTATTTTAAACAATATATATATATATATATATATATAAAGCTAATCAAATTGTGTATATATTACTGTAAAACAATAACCATACTGCCATTTTCAATACCTATTCCTATTGACGATCGATTTCACTTTCAGTTGTTAGAACTCGTGAAGTAATTTGACGAGTTTGCGCATGTGCGTGTCGCAGGCTTTGATGGCCTCCTGAGCGTTTCTGACCTCCGAGGGCTTGGCTGCTCGAACTGACACGCACACCAGGACTTCTCTTTTGCGGTCGTAGTTACCAACACAGCGGTGAACTTGACCACGGATAAGACGAGGCAGCTCTTGTTCCTGTAGAAATGAGACCATTTGGAACAGTGGGCCAAAACCAGCCTGTTAGGCGGTCCATGAGGACAGGACAAACTAGTTTTTTTGCTCAAAAGAATGTTGATTCTAATTTTGTCCACTGGAGGGCGCATTTTACTAAACAAAAACAAAAAAATGGACATACTGGTCCGGTCAACTTCAATCGAACTTCTGTGAAAGTGAATTAAAATGAGTTATATTCTTTATAAAAATAAGTGTATACATTCTTTATAAAAAAAAATAAAAAAATTTCGCATGATGGCGGCAGAATAGTGATTAACACATCTGCTTCACAGTTGTACCTCACAGTTGACCAGTCCAGTTGCCCCACATTTTGCCCAGCTATACCTAAATCTAAAGATTATTAAAGATTGACTTAAAATATTTTTCTTATCAGCTGGCTCAACATAATTGGACCGTAATGTACAATTTTATTACCATTACACAGCATGTTTAAGTCTTAAGTATTATTTTAGGCCAGAACTTTTCCACAGACACCCAGAATGAAGCACTCAGTGCGGTTTAATGCATTTTCCCCAACTCACGTTTTCATAGAAGAGACACTGCACGACCTCCTTGCCATCTCTCAACAGGAAGTTCTTGGCTCCATGGCGACCAATTGTGACAGCCGAGTCAAGAGTAGCTGAAGGGAGAGCGCATGCTGGAATATTAACCAGGTTATGAGATGATCGGAGAGGTAAAAGTGATCAACAAGCAACTAACCAAATATCTCGAAAAAATATGTGACTTTGTCTTTAAACTGACTCCAGTGTTTCATGCCCTCGATGACTGCCGTCAAAATCCTGAGTGAGGTGTCAAACGGCGCTTTTTTTGGAGCACGTTTTGGCTAAAACAAATGAAAATATTAACAAAGGTACAACACTTTGAACATACTGACAAAGTGCACGTTATGTGCATCGTACCATTTGAGTTTCTCGTGGAGTCGGGGTTATATTGGCACTCCTTTTCCCCACAAATGTGGGCTTCTGCGGTCCAAAGGTGTTTGTCAAATTCCATTTGTTTTGTGTCTGAGCAGCTGGCCCGTTGGTGGGTGCGGCGGGAGGAGGCAGAGATCTGAACTGCGTGGGATTGGACGGACTATAAGATGGTTGCTGGCTCATCTGAGTGAACCCGCTAAGAGGTATCTGCGTGCTTGTGGCGCTCGGACTGCTGAAAGACGTTTGATATTGGTTCTGTCTGGGAGTGAAAATTGACCTGGCAGCCTGTTGTCTCTCAAGGTTGCTGGGTGTTCCCATCTTCGAGCTGAGAATGAAACAAACTCAAATTGAAATTTTCAACTGCTCACAATGTTGATGTTATATTCATGGTACTATTTTCAAGACTACAGTCAACTTTCAAGTTGTTAGTGCACAAACTACCTCAGCAATGTCTACAAACAAAACCCACTTTGTATTTCCAGCTTTGTAGGGATGCGGCATAGGTGCGTAAGAGCTCATTTTTGGTGCAGGTCGATAGCTGCCATGTTGTGGAGACTGAGTAGCTCGTGCCATGTCCTGTTTGTTCCACTGGTGACTTGGATGAGCATCAAAAGAGGAACCTGAGACCTGGTAAGACCCATAGACACCTGGAGGGAAAAAACATTCTCAAGAAAGACTTCGTTAAATGTAGATTTTGCTTTTTGAGCCAGGCTTTGAAGAACATTGGTAAGTAACATTCAATTTAATGCCCTCACATTGCTGCGTTTTAGGAGGCTCTTAAGCTTAAGGGTACTCTCCTAGTTTATGGCACATTCATTTCACTCAATGTTCTGAATTTGCAGTAAAGGTAAAAGGAGCCTGAATGAATACTTCACCTGATTCACCACAGGGTGCAGGTGAGCTGGTACTTGGGATGAATTCGGTGTGGGAAAAAAAGTCATTCTCAGAGGGAGCCGATGTCAAAGGAATTCGATTTCTTTTCTTCTGATTGAATAGCGGCACAGGGAGGTAACCTGATGGAGACAGCAGGGACAGCAAAACTTCTCACTAATAATACTCTTTCGTGTATGTATTAATAATGTACACATCACACTTGCAATATTAGGAAAGTAGGACAAAAACCAAAATCTGTGAGCTTTTTACTACTAAGATTATTTGACTTAACTACTAAAAATAATTACCTATGTAGGTGTGAATGTTAGACTGAATTGTTGTCTACTGTATGTGTGGTGTGTGTGACTGCGGACAGTTCTCAAGTCAGGTGTCATAAATATAATCCTTCAAACCTGCTGTTGGTCTGCCTGACAGGTCATTCCTTTTCATTCCGGCTGTTCAAAAGATATTAGCCGGAATCCTGAAAGTCATTAAATATGGCAGACCAAATAATATGTTCATGAATGGACAAGGCAGTCATTGTTTTCAGACACTTTAAAAAGTCTATGCTAGCTGGCTATGCTAGTTAGCTGTGTTTGACAGCTTTCCGTTATAATTACAGAGCCTACAGGCTAACGTTCAACAGCTGTGATAGTTAAAAGTACAATAACACCTGTAACTTCAAATATATCTGAAAATAAGCAATGAATGTTTATGGCTGTATTATGTAATCATTATTATTGCCAAAATCACCTACGTTTCAGCACCCCAGAACGTAAATTGCGCCAAAAAGCAGCGCAGCCGAAGTACTGTCACATCGAGTGGTGCCTTCAAGCTCTAACAATAAAATCCGACGTTACAAAAGGCAAAATGAAAGTGCTTATCGAAAATAAAACGTAAAATGGTACTGTACTTTTTTTTTTAAACATAATTATTAATCCATGTTGTTGTTTTAGTTTTAAGAAGTTTCACAATTAAAAAAAAAAAATGCTTCTAGCCAAACAAAACTTCACGTTCAACAATAGTTATCAATGGAGAATGAGGTTTTGTGAAAGGGAAAATCTTAACTTCACCTATTTTACGTACTACTGTATTGTATTATGTTTATTATTATTGTTGTTATTGTTGTTTAAATTGGGGTGTGGTTTCGGCTGAATCTGCCATCCGAGGTGTGTCATTTCCTGTTTTTATGTCCTCTATTACTACCTCACAAGTTAACCAGAACACAAAACTACTTCCGAGGACCTGAGGAGTTTGGTTCGGCTTTCTTGATTTACACAGCGTAGCTACGCCGTTCTCCGCCGCCTTCGGGAAGTTTCCAGGATGATCTTGCAAATGCGGATTTGCGACAGTCGACACTGGCAACCGTTGTTGAGTGGGCGGCGCTAGTCCACACAGTAGTTTCTGGAAGGATCCTCATGCTTGCAACATGGAGAAAGTGAGTGTTCTATCAAGCTTGTATTCTCTGATTCCCAGAACCATAAATTTATACGTTTCGATGATTTATTTGTGCTCCACTTCACCTTTAACGTATCTAAGGATTGCGGAGATCCGGTTGTGTATTGATCACTGAAACACTGTTGTCGGTCAGCTAAGTTAGCTTGATTGTGGCTTGTGTGAGGTTAGCCAACTGCTAGCAACACGCCGTAGCCACTTGGCTGACTCGGTTAATGTATTTTTTGTTGTTGTTGTTGTAACACTTCATATTGTACCAACGTTTAGGACATATAATCTCTTAAATTAATATAAGCGGGCAATCTATTAGTTTCTTGATTGCTGCGAGGGTACGTCACCATTGTCTGCACGGTTCGATGACAAAGTGAAGCAAATAAGTCAAGTGATGAGTTATGACTTAACATCTCCCAAATGTTTAACAATGCAGCATAGTTTGGCTTCCGATCAGGCATTTGCGCAAATATTTCACTGCAAGTACAAGCACACCGTTAGGGAACAACTAAATTAGCATTAGCAGTGGACACAGTGGATGTGAAGACGAGGTGACTCCATTTAATTACACATTTATTTCGTTTAATTAATATGATATCTAAGGTCTGGCATATTTATTCGATACACGTGCTGCAGCAGTCGGTTGCTTCAGTCAACAGTGCTGTTGCCCTGTGCTCTGTCCGGAAGATCTTTCTAGATGCACCGACGTTCTCCGGTCATGACTACAGTTTGCTTGTACACTTCTTAGCACTCTATTTTAATTTCATATTTTACAAAGTTTATAGGCCTACACGAGTTTAAAAAAATAAAAATAAACTCTCACCAGAAGCTAGTACGGTTGCTAAAAACACTGAACATTCCATGCCAAAATTGTGGTCCACTTCACACGCCTGAAGGGGGCACAATCGTTTTATTTGAGAGTATCCAAGTATCACGATGATGATAGACCATCTCTTGCCTTGCATTTATTTTGTCTTCTTTCAAGGCTCTTCTGTCCCGTCACAGACTTGGTGGTTGCAGCAGTCTTTTATCTGAAAAATAATGGATTCATGGAATGGTTTTGTTATATCTAAATAATAATAATGAATTAATAATAAAAAACCTAAAATATTTACTGCATCTTTCATATCAGTTTATATCACCTGGTAGCCTCGAACCACACGAGTGGCCTGTAGACCTGTTCTAAAAATAACTCGTCAGTGATGAGACATAGTGATAGGGATGTTACATAAGTGATGTTTTGAAAGCGATCAGGATTTTTATGCTGCCGATTCCAATAACAATTTCCCATGAGTGAAAGCTGTCGATACGGAGCACATGGATTAGCTCCATATTTTTCTATTCTAGAGATGCTCACTAATGATGATCTGTCAATTATTTCTTTGACTAATTAATTAAGAAAAGAAAAAAAACTTCCTTCCAAATGTCCATCCCTCTTATTCTACAAAACAGGAAAGTGCAAATAATGCAAAAAACATACTGGTAGTGTGATTCAGTTATTGTTTTGGTCTGTAACGTGCAGTATTAAGGAAAGGGGGAGGCGGTGCTACACTGCTGACAATTATTCTGTTCATTAATCCATTTTTGATGATTAAAACCTGTCTTGTGTTTTCTGAAAACATTTAAAGTGATGCACATTGCTTCAGGGTGGATTGTGGCGATGTGGTTTGTGACGTCTAGTTGCTCAATACACACGATAAATGCATTGCCATATGTGAGTTAATATATTAATTTACAAGCTACGTTGGGATAAAGAGTGCATGAACACATGAAAGACATGTTCTGTCACTTGTGTTGCACCTGTCTGACATGAACAGATGCCGCTTAGCCATTGCTTGGCACTGGCAGCTGTTCATTATCCAAATCAGATCTGTATTGGTGAAAGTCAGCATGTGTTGCTTCTTAACCCTAAAAAAAAAAAAAAAAACTACATGAGCAACCGTGTCTCCTGCCTATTATTGTTAATTTGAGTGTTTCATGGATTTACCGCCTTCTGGTTCACAGGTGTCTGCATTGAAAGACCAAGGCAACAAAGCACTGAGTGCAGGAAATATTGATGAGGCGATACGCTGCTACACGGAAGCCGTGACCCTTGACCCCAAAAACCATGTCCTGTTCAGCAACCGCTCAGCTGCCTACGCCAAAAAAGGCAATTATCAAAAGGCTCTCGAGGATGCTTGTGAGACCATCAAGATAAAGCCAGACTGGGGCAAGGTGAGGTCACTTTTGTTTAGTGGTAATCCTTCTGACAATACATTCCCCCGCAGTAATCTAAATTGGCGAACAATCTCCATCTTGATCAAAAAGGGTTACTCCCGCAAAGCCGCCGCGCAGGAATTTCTTGGACGACTCGAGCAGGCAAAAACGACGTACCAAGAAGGCATCCTGCATGAGCCAAACAACCAGCAGCTGAAGGAGGGTTTACAGAACATTGAGGCCCGCCTCGCAGGTAAGGTGTTCGTATATCCCCACAGAAAGGCACCATCATTATCAAAGGCTGCTAAATGATGAAACAAGCGTTGCAAGGGCTTACACTTTTAATTGGAGTAAAGCGAATCACGGACACATCAACAAACGAAACTGCCCTTTAACTTGTTTTAATAAACAAATGTCAGCATTGGAAAATGAACTTTGTTTTATGATCTATTAATAAAGGTGATGTATTCACTGCTTTGTCACATAATTTCACCTCTATGGATGTAACAATATCCAAAACATAAATATTGCGATATGGACCTCACCATTCGATAGTTAGCACGATATTGTGGGGGTTGGCGGTATGGGGGGGGAAAAAAGCAAAGTATCGTGTTTTTGTGCATACTTGTCATTGTCGTGCTCCTATTGGCTCAGCGGCGCAGAGTATCATGGCCTATAATATAGAGCCGAACTGGAGATGTTGAAAATTATTTGCTGGTATGATTTATCGCAGCGATAACCACCCCAGTTGCCAAAACTTCCCTAATTAAAATGGAACTGCGCTACTAAACCACCAGAGGGTGCTAGCACTGTGCAAATGTTAATATTGTGATATAGCAATGACAATATTGTGGCAATTATCGTTACGTCCCCATTCACCTTTTTTTTTTTTGCATTTCAGAGAAATCAATGATGAATCCTTTCGCCGTGCCGAATATGTATCAAAAGCTGGAGAATGATCCTCGAACCCGTGAGCTCTTGGCAGATCCGAGCTACAAGGAGCTCCTGGAGCAACTCAGGAACAACCCTTCTGCGCTTGGCACGTACGTGCATTTATTTATTTTTGTGTGTAAGAACTAGTGATAGACCGATATGCCTTTTTCAGGGCCGATGCCGATACCGATTATTAGTCGTCAAGGAGGCCGATAACTGATATTTCAAGCCGATATTTATTCGCAGTAAAAGAGAAAATAATAGCGCGAAAAAAAACTTTTCTTTTAATTTTAAACATATTAAGAATAGACAGTTTTGTTGAATTAAAAATTAACAGAAATTGTAGGGAACTTCCAGGGTCATCAGCATGTGGTAAGCTAAATTCAAAATTAAGCAAGTAAATAAATAAATAAATAAATAAATAGTTTTCTACTGTAAATAAAGTTTTCCAAAATTTCAAAATAATTTCTAAATTTATTTTTTTTTATTATTATTTTTATTTTTATTATTTTTTTATAAATTAAAAAGTGTTGGGACTTCAGTGTTTGCAGCGAATAAATAAATAGTTTTGTAAAATGTTCAACTGTAAATAAAGTTTTCCAAAATTTCAACGTAATTTCTAATTATGATTTTTTTTAATTATTATTTTTTATAAATTAAAAAGTGTTGGGACTTCCCTGTGGCAGCAGTGACAAATGTATACAAAATTAAATGTATGTAAAGGGTTCAAAAGATCTTCGCAGACAGTGAAAAATTGTCTGAATATGTTTGAAATGTCTTTGAAACAAGTAAAAAGTGTCTACAAACATCTTACAAATCCTGATGAAAGCACAAAATTTGCTACCTTCGCAAGCATTCGCTGCTCGGTGAGATTCCAGCTTTATCGGCCTTCAGATTCGTAAAAAGTCCGATGCCGATATTTGTCAACGTGCCAAATATCGGCACCGATAATCGGCCCGGACGATAATCGGTCTATCCCTAGTAAGAACCCTTAGGAGGGTGGAACAAGAGGTTTGAAGAACATTGAGATTGAAAAGAAAATCTCAAACACACGTAGATCAGCTAATTGCTAACGATACTGGGTTGTAGGAAGCTACAAGATAAAAGAGTGATGACCACCCTCTCTGTGCTGCTGGGACTCAATTTATCTGGAATGGATGAAGACGACGAACCCACTCCTCCTCCTCCTCCTGCCACCGCCAAGCCTAAAGAGACGCAGCAGCCTCCCACTTCCACAAACGACAACCTTCCTGAGAACAAGCGAAATGTAAGTCAGCCAATCACGTTATGGCCACGGGCCGTCGTCATCTGTAATTTTGAGCGTCAGTTCGCCGCTTGGCATGTCTAATAGGCTTTGAAAGAAAAGGAACTTGGCAATGCTGCCTATAAGAATAAGGACTTCGATACAGCGCTCAAGCATTATGAAGAAGCAATCAAGCATGATCCTACCAACATGGCTTATATTTCAAATCAAGCTGGTATGTACTTTTATAGTACGTCATGCAAATGGCAAACACAAGTTTTTTCTTTTTTTTTTATGTGTGAAATGATTTGCAACATTTCACATGTACATTCACACGTGAAATGTTCTTTTTTTTATGATCCCTTTAGCCGTTTACTTCGAAAAGGGAGATTTTGAGAAATGCAGGGAGCTCTGTGAGAAAGCCATTGATGTTGGCAGAGAGAACCGTGAAGACTACAGACAAATTGCCAAGTGAGTTCACTTTTTTTTAAAAATTTTGTTTGTCCTATATGAAGCAATTTAAGAAACTCTATCCTAAAATGACTTGCGCAATTTGGAAATAGCGCTTGTATTATTTGGATGGGTCACATTTTGTACTTAATGATTGATTGGCCGCAAAAATATCTCTTAGCGTAAAAAAATCTTTTAAGATGTACATTAATTTCACAACAACTTGGGAATTTGGTTTCGTGATATCAACTTTCTACTGAAATACTTCACATCAATTATCTTTCCATATGTTGAATGTCTTGGCTTATCCTTTAAGTAAGTGAAGGTTTTTCAGTTGCATTTCGGGTGCCATCACTGTGGAGCGTCAGACTCTCGCAAAGAATGACCTTTGGAAATAATACATTTTGTGTTAATATCTCCTCTCGTTCTTCTTTCTTCAAAGGGCACTGGCCAGGA
This sequence comes from Festucalex cinctus, assembly GCF_051991245.1. Taxonomy (NCBI): domain Eukaryota; kingdom Metazoa; phylum Chordata; class Actinopteri; order Syngnathiformes; family Syngnathidae; genus Festucalex; species Festucalex cinctus. The sequence continues at coordinate 4,230,245 of NC_135428.1, forward strand.
TTGGCAACTCGTACTTCAAGCAGGACATGTACAAAGAAGCAGTTCAGTATTTCAACAAGAGTTTAACAGAGCATCGCACCCCTGATGTCTTGAAAAAATGTCAACAGGTGCCCGTCGCCGTTTTCTATACTGTATTGCAGCGGTGTCCAAACTCGGTCCTCGAGGGCCGGAGTCCTGCAGGCTTTGGATGTTTCCCTGCTCCAACGCACCTGTTTCCAATGAACAGATCGTTATCAGGCTTATGCACAGTTTGCTGATGAGCTTCAGGTGTGTTGGAGAAGGGAAACGTGCAAAAACCTGCGCGACTCGGGCCCTCGAGGACCCGAGTTTGGACATCACTGCTGTATTATATTGTGTACACACCTTATCAGGAAAAAACAACAGCCACTCAATATATTTTTTGGACCTATTTCTGCAGGCAGAGAAGATCCTGAAAGAGTTGGAGAAACAGGCCTACATTAATCCCGATTTAGCGCTGGAGGAGAAAAACAAGGGAAATGAAGCCTTCCAGAAGGGTTTGTGCAACAGTCGAAATTGAAAACTTGCGTTGCTATACTGTCCCCAAACAATTTCTCTGATTAACTTATATGGTGCTCCCTGTAGGAGACTATCCTGTAGCCATGAAACATTACACTGAGGCCATCAAAAGAAACCCAACTGATGCAAAGCTCTTCAGTAACCGAGCCGCCTGCTACACTAAACTGTTGGAGTTTCAACTTGCCCTGAAGGTGCTAATCAGCATTGCCAAACACGATTAAGTTTTTACATCACAACTGATCTCTCACATTTGAAACGTGTTCACTTTTTGTTTGTTCAGGATTGCGAGGAGTGCATCAAACTTGAGCCCACATTCAGTGAGTTGGGACACCTTCGTTCCTCAGCGTGCATTTCATGCGACATTTGACATTTTGTTTTAGGTATTCATTCATGAAATGTGTCCACAGTAAAAGGCTACACACGCAAAGCAGCTGCTTTGGAGGCGATGAAAGATTTTTCCAAAGCCATGGATGTGTATCAGAAGGCTTTGGAGCTTGATTCTTCTTCAAAGGTATTTTTGTCTGGTTTAATGCTACATGGTTTAGTGGCACTTTTTTCTTTTTAACGAGTGATGTCAAAATGAGTGCGTTAATTTTGAGTTAAAGGCACGGTCTTCTGTTTTCACTCAGCAAAATACACTATATAAATACAGGATGTATACACATGAACTCCTCAGTCTACACCTCTGGGCTTCTGTTAATGTGTGGTGGTGATTTTTTTCCCCCCTAACATAGCCTGTATTTTGCCATTTTGTGTTTGTTTTGTCAACGGTGGGACGTTTCTGTGGCCGGACAGTTGTTTACCCCTCCAGCCAATCGCAGAGCACGGGGTGGCGGGGGGCGTGTCGCAGACGGGGCCGGACGAATTTGTCGGCTGCGTGACGTCACTCCCGCGGCAACTTGACAGCACGCATGGATTTTATGTTGTGTCGTGTGAATGACTTTCAACTTTTGCCGTCTCCACTCAGGAAGCCACAGAAGGCTTACAGCGCTGCATGGTCAGTCAGGCAATGAGGAACGACAGTCCTGAGGAAGTAAAGCAAAGAGCCATGGCCGATCCCGAGGTGCAGCAGATTATGTCGGACCCCGCCATGCGCATGATCCTTGAGCAAATGCAGAAGGACCCTCAGGCGCTCAGCGAGTAAGTTTTACAACTCCTTTTCCTGCATCTGCATTTTGAAAGGTTTCATAAGAAAAAAAAAATGTCATGGCTCTTTTTTTTTTCTTCCCCCATTTCTTTACTTCAGCCACTTAAAGAATCCCGTCATTGCAAGGAAAATTCAGAAACTCCTGGATGTCGGACTCATAGCCATTCATTGATGTGACACGAGCCAAGATGTGAAGAAATGCCCAAAAAGGGGAACAAAATATAAATTCTCTCTAAATATTACATTGTCTTTTTGTTGCCTTCAAAATTATACTCTGTGGTATCACTCAAACCGTGTTTTTTTGTTTGTTTTTCTTTTAAGCTAGCATTTCAAGTCCTGACTTTTATGAAATAGGAATTCTTTGGTCACTTTGACACCAGATTCTAGAGGACATGCAACTCAAATTAAATGATGAATGGTCAACAAAGGCCATTACTCACTTTAAAGACAGACCACCTTTTTCTCTTAAAGCAAGAAAATTGTTAAAGAGCGAAACAATGGAAAACTGTTCACAGTTTGTCCGTCTCAAGTTGGAATTGATCTAAATGGATTGACTAAACACGGCGCTTCAAAGTGAGTGTTGATGGGTTTGTTTTGACTGAATCTGGATCCGCTGGTCTCTTTATATATGTGCTGTATGATTGTAGGCGACACGTCAAATGAGACTCATTCAAATATCAGATCTTCTAATGATTAAAATGAATACAGCAGCATACAGTGGTGGTTTTAATACATCAATACTGTACTATTCTGTAACGTTTGTGGACCATATCTCTTTACCTGCCATGATTACATATATCTTTAATTGTCTTTACTTTTAATGCTACATGTGATCCACCTCCCCAGTCACCACATCTTTAATGAAGTTTCAATACATATGGAAATGGCTATGACATTTGGTTGACACATTCGGGATGATTCTTTTCTCTCACTGCCATGATATAATAAAAGTCCTATGACGTTTCATTGAAACTAGTTGTGGAAGAAGCAAACAAATGTGACCATAGCAAAACTTGTTTAAACATGCAGTGGTATTGTGGATATGATGTATATTGAGTTGCATGCATTACAGCACATGTGCGACAGGTAGACAGGAAATGTGCTGTTCACCATAATGGGCGCCACATTGCAATTATGGCTGCCCAGGGGGTAGTGAGTTATGATTGGGAAACCACTTATGCTTTATGCTTAGGGCTGTAGATATGCCAAAAATGATGTTTCAATTTTTCAGCTCACAATGAGGGAACAAAATACAAAAAAACAAGGTATTTGTTGCATAAATGGACACAGATTTAAATGCTTTTAAATTGACGCATCAATAGACTATCTTTCTTTTTAGAAAACACTATATTGTCTGTAATTTGGCTGTTAACATTTTTGGGGTTCTTTTATACACTAGTTCTTATTTTGTTTGGATTTATATATATATATATATATATATATATATATATATATATATATATATATATATATATATATATATATATATATATATATATATATATATATATATATATTGAGTTAGTTTTAAGTATTTTTTTTATACAGCCAAAAATGCTTCAAAAAATAAATATGCAGTATTTTCTGGGTGCAAGATTAAAAGAAAACGGTCATCAAATATTGCTCATAAGTCAAGTGTGCAGCAATATCGAAATAAATAAATTTAAAATAAACCATGAAAGCTCATGTACAATATTAATTCACAAACAAAAACAGACTGGGATCATAGCTTGCGTATTTCCATCTCTGTAATGAATCTTTGCGTGTTTCTCTTCCCGAGAGAAGAGAAAAATAAAAAGCGTTTTTCTGATATTGTAAAAATACAATTACACCCCATTTCTGACAGATTTGGCATCTGACACATCCATCGTGGTCCCGCCCATATTTTAATAGTCACGTGACGAGCGTCGCCCAGTTTGTGTCGAAAGCATCCTGCTAATATTAGCACTTTTAGCTAGCAGCTGACCAAACATCAAGTGATGTGTTGATATTTCTCGAACAAATGGAGGAAACACGAACGTGGCTCTAGCGGAGGCAGAGAAGAAAAGGAGCCCCTTCCTCCAGCATGGCCTTTATCGCTGAGACCCGAGGAGGTTATTTATCAAGAAGACACTAGCCCCGGCTAACGCTACAAAGTTTGACGGACAATTTGCTAGCTTCATTTCGGTTTGTCAGTTTTACTACGTAACCGCACAGACCGTCTGAGAGCGAGTTGTCAAATCTTGACGGTTAAGACCGCGACTCGTGCCTGTGGATTCTTATTCACATGAATTGACCAAGTGAGCGCTAACGTGAAGGCGAGTGAATATACGTTGACAACTCGAGCAACTCATGCTAACGCTGTCATCCAAACTTCAGTGTAACACGTCCATTGTTACCGAAATAAACAATCTCACCTTTCGAGAAAGTATCGACCGACACTTTCCAATAATCAGAATGTGAGTGGTTTTACGGCCGCTTTGTTTGTCGTGATAAAAAAACATCAGGATGTCAAACCCCAGGATTAATACAAAGTCGACGTGTTTGTGCACATCTGTCCGTTCATTTCCCTAATCCTTGTTACTCTCCACAATGCAGCAACAATAAATAATTTCTTGCTGCGCGGAGCGGGATATCGCAAATATCAAACAAGTGTCGTACAATTCATCTCAGATAGTTGTTGTAGGGAGCCACTCTTGGTGAAGTTATGTCGGGGGACGCTTCTGATAGTAGTGATGACTCGGATGCACAGACAAATGAAAGAGCCTGTACCGTCAAGCATCAAATCACCAATGGTAAGTCAATATTATGATAAAGTTGTAGCTTATCAATCACTGTCTTGGCATTTTTGGAAATATGGTATAACAATTCTTGACAGCAGGATGACACAAACACAAGTGTGAAGCTGTGTGGAAATATTCTATGTGCTGTTTTTATTTTTATTTTTAATTCTTTTTAGTGTTTTGACCACTTTTAGTATTTTCTCTGTCATTTGCCAACAATCACAAAATAAACTTGTTACATATTGTGAGTACTACATGCATCTGTGCAAAATAGATAAGATTTCACTTTTACTAATTGAGGTGTATAAACACCTGACTCTTTTCTTCCGCTTCTGCTACCAGCTAACCTCACCGGACATACCGAGAAGGTCGGCATGGAGAACTTTGAACTCCTCAAGGTGTTGGGCACTGGAGGTAAAAATAAATAAATAAATTGTATAGCTTACCTGGTGAATAATTTAAATAGATTCCACTTGTACTAGGAGCATTATGCATTCATGATCAAATACATCTTTAATGTTCAGTAACCACCTGGGATACTTCTGTCTTTAAGCCATTAATGGAAAAAAATGTAAATGGGCCTTTTTTGAAATACAATTAAACACAGAGCTGTTAACCCGTAGAAATATATAGCTATCACTTATTTATTAGTAGAATTAATGTTAATGCTTCAAAGAATAACTCATACAATTAATGAAATATTTACTGCACTTTGCAATGACATTCCAACAATGCGCATTGTACACACATATTTTTAAATAAAGACGGCAGTTTCCAAACATTTCAGTACCATTTTGCCATTTTCATGTCAAAATAAAAACAAATAATTAAAAATTTCACTCTTCAATTAGCTACACTTCAATGAGCTGTGGCCTTTTAGCGGATTCCAACAAGTATTATGACACTGACATTAACAGTATTATAGTGTTTATGTCTTTGTTATTCTATGATGAATAAAGTTGTCAGTTGTTGACTGGCCATTATTGGACATAATGAATTCATGCATGCATGAATAAATAAATATCGGGGTTAGCCTTTGTTCGTTTTCTGGCTAGCTGTCTTATTTGAAGAAACTGATTGTTTTGAAATGTGTGTTTATTTATATCCAGCGTATGGAAAAGTGTTTTTGGTGAGGAAGAACAGCGGTCACGATGCAGGCCAACTATACGCGATGAAGGTAAGCCTAAAAGTATGTTTGTCTGGCTTTGTATTACCCAGAGGCTAAATTGGCCGCTCATTTCCCTAGACTTGAAAGAGAAAACTATTTACACTGGATATAAAAAGTCTACACATCCCTATACAAATGGAAAAAAAAATAAAAAATCCATTATGTGACCTATAACTTGTAAAACTCTCTCCAGGATGTCATGACATAAAGCACTAATAATAATTTGGTAATGACAACTGTACAGGTTCTAAAGAAAGCGGCTATCGTTCAGAAGGCAAAGACCACAGAACATACTCGCACCGAGAGGCAGGTGCTGGAACACATCCGCCAGTCGCCCTTCTTAGTCACACTTCATTATGCCTTTCAGACACAAAGCAAGCTGCACCTTATCCTGGGTGAGTGGAGATCACTCAAGCAAATATGATGTCTGGCAGGTTTTTCTTGTGGACTTTTTTTTTCTTCTAAATATCTCTTATTTGTCTGTGTGTTTCTAGACTATGTGAGTGGAGGGGAGATGTTTACTCATTTATATCAGCAAGATCACTTTTCTGAGGAGGCGGTTCGCATTTATATCGGAGAAATAATCCTGGCTTTGGAGCATCTGCACAAGGTTTGTCTTCCTCTGTATGCAAACATGCAAGTACTAAATTTGAATACATCAGAGCTACAAATGGCCAATAGTGTATATGACAAGATTACATACGGTAGCAAACAGTTCAACACTCTTTTTTTTTTTTGTTCTTTTTTTTTTATTTTTAAATATCCCTAACCTTATTGAACTGTGGTATGTTCAATAAAATATAACTAATCACAATAATAATAATTGTGATTTTGTGTTTAGAATTTAACATGTACAATATCTGTTGAAAACGACCTGTTTTAATCATCAATGGAATTGTCATGTTGTGTTTGTGCAGCTCGGGATTGTGTATCGTGACATTAAATTGGAAAATATTCTCCTGGACAGTGAAGGTCATGTGGTATTGACAGATTTTGGACTCAGCAAAGAATTTCTGCAAGAAGAGGTATTATACAGTGGATGATACGTGCATTGGTTTTGTAACTGTTATTGATTGCAGTCATTTCTTTTCTTCCAAAAAGATTGTTTTTAACTTCTTTTTAAAATTCCCTTATCTTATAGAAGGAAAGAACCTACTCTTTCTGTGGTACCATTGAGTACATGGCGCCTGAAATCATCAGGGGGAAAACAGGCCATGGCAAGGTAGGTTTACAGTAGTAAAAGCAAATAGCTATAGTCGTTTATTGTACACGTTAAAATTCTCAATTCACACCTTTCGATGTTTCCGTATCATGAGCACAGTAGCATAGCTTTTCCTGGGACTTTGGCCTCCCCCTACATCCCCAAAACATTCATGTTAAGTTCATGAAAGACTCTAAATTGCCCATATGAGATTGTGAGCGTGAATCGATGTTTCTCTGTACGTATCCCATGATTGGCTGACGACTAGTGAGGTCACAAATGTGTTCTTAAAGGTACTAATTGTACGTGAAAAATAATGAAAGTATCACATTAATTACAGACAAAATATTAACTTTTTATTGCGATAATGGGCTAAATAAGTGAAGTATGTCTTTAAGGAACAACAGTCTTTCCCATCTGCATGAATTGTTGTCTTTCCCTTCATGTGATGTTTGCAGTCAGTGGACTGGTGGAGCCTTGGAATCCTGATGTTCGAGCTGCTGACGGGAGCGTCTCCATTTACTTTGGAGGGAGAGAGGAACTCTCAAAGTGAGGTGTCAAAGTGAGTCGTCCATAACCCCAAGCCTACATAATTTTCATGAGAATGTAATAAGACAAGTTGAGCACCGGGACATGCAATACTTGCAGTAATGCACGTCCAAAAGATTTGATCGCATAAATGGCGGACGAGTCATTGATATGTTCCATCTGAATTTTCTCAGACGTATTCTCCGCTGTGATCCGCCATTCCCCTCCATGATTGGACCCACTGCTCAGGACCTAATCAGGAAGCTTCTGGTGAAGGATCCTCACAAGAGGCTCGGTTCTGGACCGCGGGGTGCAGCAGACATCAAAACCCATGCTTTCTTCAAGGTTCTACTTCTCAAACGAGCTCTGATGATGCTCACTTGGTTTTATTTTCACAACTGGAATGCCCTTTTTACTAACAGGGACTGAACTGGGACGATCTTGCCCAGAAAAAGATTTCAAGCCCGTTTAAGCCGGAGCTGAAGAGTGAACTTGACGTGGGGAACTTTGCTGAGGAGTTCACTGGGATGGATCCAGTCTACTCTCCAGCGAGCACACCCCCAAGCACTGACCGCCTCTTCCAGGTCAGTTCTTGTTTGGTACTCTCCAATATAGACTACTCTCCTCGCAAAAAAGTTAGTGACATTTGGCTTTTGGATAAACTTAACTCATTCACTCCCAGCCATTTTCACATTTCGCAATCCCGTTCGCTCCCGGCTCTTTTACTGGATTTTGACTGATTCTGAATATTGTGTTCAATTGCTATAAAAGCATGGAACCTACCAAAAGAAAGATTAAAGTCTCTTCTTTCACCAGGAAAAAAAGTATGTTTCTATCTGTTTTCATTTTGCAGCAATTAGCGTTAGAATAGAGCTAAGTTTCATCAGTTTTCACAAATCTTTTTAAAATTGTAAGTAATTGAGCATTTTTTCAAGATGGCCCTGGTTGATCTCCTTTGCTCTGCTGCCACCTGCTGGCCGTTTGTGTAATAACTATCTTTTCTGCAACTGTTCTTTGCAGTTGAGAGGCTGCATCAAAGCCTTCTGTATGCTCTAGCATAAAAATAAACATAAATACGTCTTTGGGACACTTAAAACATAAAAAAAAAAAAATGTAGTTACACGTTATTGGGAGCAAATGAGTTAAAATCCTTTTCAATTGTACAACTGTTCAATGTTTCGGCTGTTCTCTGCCATATCATGTTGGCTAACGTGTATGTACCCAATATCTCTTGTATTATCTCAGGGCTACTCCTTTATTGCGCCTTCCATCCTGTTCAATAAAAATGCTGTAATGGGAGACTTTTTGGAATCCCAGGTTCCCGCCGACCGACCAGGTTCTGCCTCTGTCCAGCGCAGTGCAATGTTGGCGGTATGGAAGTTCAAAAACTTACATCGATTCATCATCCTGTATACTTTCTGTATCACGTGTGACACCAATCATTTTTATTTTTAGGAATCCCAGTTTTTTCTGAACTATGAGCTGTGCCTCCAGGGGCCACCCTTAGGTGAGGGGAGTTTCTCTGTGTGCAGACAATGCACACATAAGCAAAGCGGCCTTGAGTACGCAGTCAAAATTGTCAGCCGCAGGTGAGCTTGAGACCTCCAAAAAACTTTTATGACAATACAGTTGGGTTTTTTCTTGTTTTAGTATTGATCCTGAATGATGGATGAATGACCGCAAAACGACGACTCCCATATGCCTACTACTATCTCTATTTCTTTCAGTAAATAAAGCCAATGTTTTGTCTTCTTTAGGATGGAAGTCAACACCCAGAGAGAGATTGCTGCTTTGAGGCAATGTGAGGCTCACCCAAACATCGTTAAGCTGCATGATGTCTATACTGATCAGGTAAATTGGCGAAGAATTTAAACCCGCAATGATCAATATGTTTCGGTCCCATTTCCACTTGGCATAACATTTCAATATGGTACAATGTCGGGGTTTTTGCCAGAAAACTTGCTTAGCCCCGGGGGGAAAAAAATTCTTCAGGGGGATGTAGACAACGAATGACGTGCTGAATCTTATTCAATAGGGACAGACGGACAACTTGTGTCCATATCCAGCAATTACTACTTGTTAGAGCTGGAAGATGCGGCCAAAAAATGAAAAAAAATCTGTTTGTATTTCATTCTAGGTGATTATGATTTTAATTGATTTTAATCAAAGTAATAAACCCAACAAACATTTGTTTAAGGTTTCATTTATTAAAAAATAAATCCAAAGCAAATTTTTGAGACAACAATATTTTATACTGATTTTAAATAAATGTTAATGTAAACTTAACATTCATAGCTTGTGCAAAAAATAGCTATTCATAAGAGTGTATTATTTGTATGTTTCTTGATTTCTATATTTAGCTCATTTTCAATGATTCGATTTTTAAAATAATGTTTAATCGAACTAATTCCATTTATTGCTCAGCCCTAGGGGTTGCTCGGTTATGAAGAAATTATTAATCACGATTATTTTTTGGTACAAAATAAGAAAATGTTTAAATATAAAAAAATATTGAGAAAAAATTCTTTGAAACACGATTATGCAAGTATCTTTTGGATGCAACAAAATTGAATAAATTATCGATTTTAAATTTTAGAAAAGGTGCAAAGTATAATTTTTTTAATATATTTTTTTATATATATATTTTTTCTTTTTTACGATTATGCAGATTTTGTCATTGTGGAGTGTAATAATTGAAATTGTAATTGAATTTTGATGAATTGCACAGCCCTACCCAGCCCTATTTGTTGTATGGGGGGGGGGGGGGGCATGTCGCTTAGCCTGGCGTGGGGGGTTGGGCTTAGGAGCAGGACACAATGCAGTTATTGTGTTACAAATTGAATGGAACGTGAAAAACACAAATATTTGCAGTAAATAGCGACAAAGCAAGAAGAATGAACACAATGCACCTCTAAATTACCTCAATTTTTGCCCTCTCAGTGTTGCATTCTGCATGGACAGGCCCCACTTGTCACACTTTTAATGTACAGCTAAATGGCACCATCGGAAGCTCAACTGAACTGTCCTGCATATTGGAGTAGTCGGTTTAACACGGTCTTCTTGCGTCAGTACCACACCTACTTAGTTATGGAGCTTCTGCGTGGAGGCGAGTTGCTTGAAAGGATCAAGAAGAAGAAATTATTTGGCGAAGCAGAAGCCAGCCAGCTGCTGCAGAGCCTGGTCTCAGCCGTCAGTTTCATGCATGAGGCTGGAGTCGTGCACAGAGATCTCAAACCAGAGGTGGGCCAACGGGAAGACAAATGGTCATCGCCATATATTTACGTAAATACAAGGAAAGCTTCGCGCGGGAACGACGAGACGAATTTAAAACGGTGTTTTTGCGTTTACCTTTCAGAACGTGTTGTTTACAGATGAGAGCGAGAACTCTGTTCTCAAAGTCATCGATTTTGGATTCGCCCGATTGTGTCCCGCCGGCAGCGCCCCGCTGCAGACGCCGTGCTTCACGCTGCAGTACGCCGCGCCCGAACTTTTTGAGAGCGCGGGCTACGACAAAGCCTGCGACCTCTGGAGTCTTGGGGTCATCCTGGTAATCAAACCTAAAATTGCAGAGACGCGCGTCAGAAAAAAAAGCCAAGGTCCTGATCTCCATGTGTGCGGTTTTATCAGTACACCATGCTGTCAGGCCAGGTGCCGTTCCAGAGCGAGCAGGTGGGGATGACGTCGTCTTATGCTGCCGATATCATGCAGAAGATTAAAGAAGGAGATTTCTCCTTGGATGGGGAGGCATGGAAGGGTGTGTCGGAAGATGCCAAAGAACTTGTTAAAGGTAAGCGTGACATTCTTTTCTACATAGGAGATTAGAACGTGGATTTTTAAATGAGTTGTTTGTGGGTGGTTTTTTTTTTTTTTTTTCCCACCATCTTTTAAGAGTGTTTTCGAACAGTGTTGTGCGTGAATTTGACATTCTAATTAAAAATCTTGTCACCTATGTGTGATTTGATCAAATTAGCAGTTTTATCAGTGTGGTTATGAAGTCTTGAACCAACAAATGCCAAAGAGATTCACCATTAAACAGGGCTCGACAGTGCGAGCATTTCACTCGCAAGTACGGGCAACTTTCAAGTTCGTGCTGGTGAAAAAAAAATACCGCTCGCACAGCGCGAGCGAATTAATGCGCCCTCTGAATTATGTTTAAAACGTGCATTCGAAAGTTGCCTTGTCCTCCGCTGGCTCGCCCGTAGCAACAATCATATTTTTTCCCTATTTTTTTTTTCTCTTATTTTTTTTGTTCATATTGTGAAACTATAGTATGAATTGTTGCTCGTGTTCAACTGTAAAATGCTGCCTAATATGACTGAAATGGGAAAAAAAAAGAAATAATAATAATAATTATAATAATAATAATGTGTAACATGAGCGCTCATCATTGATTATGTCTTCTGATCGAAGGACTACTGACAGTGGATCCCGAGAGGCGCCTCAAGCTTTCTGATCTGAAGGAGAACAGCTGGCTACAGGGCGGAGCCTCCATGTCCACCACACCTTTGTGCACTCCAGATGTGCTCGAGTCCAGCGGGCCCACCGTGCGCACTTTTGTCAACGCCACTTACAAGGTAAGGTGACAAATTTGCTGAAAACCCTTCGACAAAAAAAATGTGACCCCTTTTTTTTTTTTTTTTTTTTTTTTTTTTTTTTTAAATCATTTTCCCGCGGCCAGGCTTTCAACCGCGGAAAGCGGGAGGGCTTCTTTCTAAAAAGTGTTGACAATGCCCCCCTTGCAAAACGGCGGAAACTCAAAATGACAAGCACAGGCGTAGAGACCCGCTGGAGTTCATCCTCCTCATCATCCTCCTCTTCCACTTCCTCCTCCGCCTCTGCAAAAGCGTCGAAAGCGCAGCCAAAACAAAGCGTCAGCCCAAAGCAGAGCTAGCCTTGAAGCAAAACGCGACAAGATGATGTCACGCAGAATTGCTCAGACAAGTTTAAAAAAATAAATAAATAAAAAATGTTCAGATGAAACCAAGTGTTGGTTGAGCTGCGGTGGTTGTCATCGTCACTTGATTACAATGTGACTGAGGAAACTCACTGAAATTGACGTCATCGTGACACGTTTCCCTACAAACTACGAATGTTACCAAGCTGTAGTTGGGATGTGAAGATGCACACAAATTCAGTATGTGGCCTTTAAGGAAATGCATAAAATATGCATGCTTTGTGTTTTTTCTCACCGTACAACAGTAACTTCACACACTAAAATCAGTTTCAAAATGGAGATGTCTCTCTTAACTGTGGGGGGAAAAAAAAAAACAGTGCCTGGCTTTGTAGGGTTAAAAGGGAAAAAGGAGCCATTTATGAGCCGAAGCCATATTCAAAAAACGTCAGTCAGAATTGAGCCAAGTGAATACACATGTTTGCACATGGCGGATGCAATGATGATAATCATGTCGTTGTGTCAATATTGGAGGGGTTACAACTTCACAACTCTGCTTTTACGAGTGTTGTGCTTCTTTTTGTTGTTGTTTTTTTTTCCCTCTTTCGGCTGGTAGTTGCACTTTGGGCTGAGAATGTAAATGATCAAAACGGAGCTTGCGAACCTTTGAGGTCGCATAATAGGACATATCGCACTATTAAAAAAAAAAAAAAAAAGTTATTTTAAAAAAAAAAGCTGTCTACTTACAAAGTGGTTGCAACTATCAACTTTTCAGTCAAGTTTAACTTTCAATATTTGGCAGCATCCACAAATTGCAAAGGTGATTTTTACTTGCTGTAAATTATTTGCCTTATGTACCGGACAATTTCAAGCATGCATATTTGTTGTGATATAATTTTTTTTTCCTTACATTTGGCTTGACGAACATATCGAAGCGTGTGTTAGTGTTGTCCTGCCAGAGAAGCGTGGCTAGTCAGTCCAGTCAGTTACCGGGCGGACTTCTTCACCTGAAATGTTTTTACAGCTCTTTTCAGCATTTGTAATTGATCAGAATGAGACACTTAATTATGATTTTTAGTAGAGATCTCTGGAAGCCACCATGTTAGATCTGCTGTATATATTTTTGATTTACCAAGACAAATTAGGCTCGCGTAATAATTGAAATCGTTTTAATGGTATATTTGTGTCCTAATGTGTTTTTTAATGTTCTTATTTTTTACATATTGCACATGTCGTTTTATCAATAAAATCCATTTCAGCTTTAAAGGTGCTTTCACTGATATTTATTATGTGTAATTGACTTTAATGCTGTGGTAATGGGGGTGCGTATTAAATGGGCTTTTGTGTACCGGGACTGTGAATGTCTGTGTGAGTGTGAGAACGGCACTGGGAGATCACTTGTATTGTCATCTGTGTACCAAATGAAGCATTATTGTGTGATTGTGTTCTTTGAATTGGTTGCTGCCTTAGTCTTTTATTATTATTACTATTATTATTTTAAAGGAAACTTGTTTGTTAATGAGCGTTTCACTTAAACTGTGCTGATTGGTGTGGATAGTTTTGTAGTAAGTAATTGTCAGTATCCTGTTTGTTCCTTTCTTTACCCCTTTTTTTTTTTTTTTAACTTGACTATTGTATTACAATGCACTGTCATTGATGTAACTGGGATTTATTTGCACCAAGACCATTTGTTTTGCTGCAAAATAAATATTACTTTTGAATAGATGTTTCTCCCTTTGTCTTCTTTACTCAGTACATTAAGATATTCGTGTTTGGTGTAATTTATCTTTTAAAAGTTTGCTACAAATACAATCAATACCGTTTCATGCCTTGTAAGGACTCGTAACACCTGTAGGGGGAGCTCAAGAGCAAATAAAATCCATCGGTGCCACGCCACAAGAAAGCTCATAGGGAAAAAAACAAACAAACATCCATTATAGTTAAATGTGTACATACTGTTAATATTACTATTAATTGTATGACATGTTGATCATCAGATTGTGTCCCCATTCAGTTCTGAGGTTCACTGTTAACATTTTTAGATCAGGCATTGCAGTGTTGCAACATTAATAGGAGAGAATGAAAAGGCAATTGTATTTAAATAACTAGAAATGAATGCATTTATTCTCTTTTGTGCCTTTCAGCAGCTGGCAATTCTAATGAAAAATCAGTGAAGAAGAAAGTGGCCGGTGTGATATTTGAACAGATGGTGATGAAGTCATTACTGTACTTTTAAGGCTCATTAATGTTCTTTAGTGACTTATCATCTTGCATGTCGTCCTTAATGCTTCTAAAGAGGTGCTTGGATCATAAGTGAATTGTCTTTTAAATCCTTTGTAACTAAGCAGAAATGGTGCTCATTAATGGAGAGTACAGTAGGCGATAGTGGAGTAGTGGGTAGCACATCTGCTTCAATCATTTGATTAATTCTTTTTTTTTTTTTTTTTTTTTTTTTTTTTTTTTTTTTTTAACATTTTCCTGAGCAGCCAGTCCATTTTCTGTGTACCCAAACCTCACTATGGAGTCACAGGAGTACCAAAATTAATAGGAAATACAAACACAATCAACAAAAGAGAACATCAATCAATAAAAGAGAACATTTACAATTGCAGATATATAAAGACATTCAATTAAAGAGAATATTTACCAATGCAGACATACAAAGGCATATAAAAGAGAACATTTATTCCTACTAATTTTGGCACTCCTGTGACTCCATACCTCACACCTCCGTCGCTGCATGTCTCCGAACATCTGCGTTCTCCCTTCCCCTATCGTCATTTATTTAAATTATTTTTTTTAGTGTCTCTGAATTTTGAGAGTAAAACTTATTTCCGCACAACTGACAATTCCAAAATTACATTGCAAGTGACAATGGCGGTCTTATGCTGCATTCGAGGAGGGTTTTGAAGTCCGATTTTTTTATGCACTCATTATCCCAGTTCAGCCCTCAAAATGTTTGAGACAAATGTAAGCAAAGATGGCCGATTCGGCAAATTCTTTTTTTGTTCTGCTTAACACGGTCATTCGAAATCATACTGTGACACGTGAACATGCGTCTTGTATTTATATTTGTTTCGAACGCTTTGAGGCCTCAACTGACACAATCTAAATGGGATAATTACGATTTCCCACTTTACTCGAATGCAGCATTTTCTTAGGTGAAATGACTGGACTTTTTTTTTTTTTTTAATTATTTTTTATTTTGACTACGTATCTCTGTCATTCTCGAGCAGGCATAAGCAGATCTACAAAATGTGACATTTACAAACCCAAGTGACTGGCATGTTTTTGCAGCGTATACATTGTTGGCTTGTTTTTTTGTTGTTTTTTTTTGTTTTTTTTTGCTACACTTCAGTGACTGCTCGGGCAGCAAAGGCCACCATGAGTAGTCGCGAAATGGCTTACATCCATTCAAGAACAAGTGCTCACAACAAGAAGCACTTTTACTCATAAAACTTTTAGGAACAACCCTGAAAATGATCCAAAATCTCAAGTAAAACATTAAAGGCTTCATGTATTAACTTATAGGTGGCTGTATGTTAGCTTACGTGCAGTATCCTAACTGATGTGAATGCCTGATGACATTTTAAACAGTGAAATGTTTCTCTTTGAGGGCGTATTGGTTCATGTTGAAGTCTTGTGTGCACCGATGCTGTCCATGGTTACTCGGCTCCATAAACTCCCCCTCCACTGGGGGTCAGCAGGCTTCTTGGCACTGACCTACCCAAAAGCCACTCGCAGCAACTGAGAAGTGATATAGTGAATGATATAATGTGTCGTGCAAGCCTTTAATCAAATTAATTTTTGAGTAGATAATTAATAATATATTGAGTGGATAATAAAGTAGTATATTGAGCATGACAAAGACAGATCTGGATGGATCATTTGAGAACATAGTCAGCAGGATCTTCATGCCATTAAGTTGCTTGTTGGCACCATTTCAGCTGCTTGCGTGCAAAGGAATGAAACATAAAACGGTATGAACGAGCCATTAGCGTTTAAAGGAAGTTAAACGGCTGGACGGAATGTACCCGTGATGAGGTCATACAACCATCTGATTTGTCTAAACTAATCAGAGAAAAAAAATAATAATAATCCTGTACCATCGTAATAATAGGCAATGATGATTTAACTAATAAATAATAAAAAAAAAAAAAAGACTTAAATGGAAAATAAACCAATTAAAAGTGCTACCAAGTACTACTGAATATAATTTAATTGGATTTAAATCAACAACCTCGAAATGATTAAAAATGGAACTAATTGAGCATGACATACACAAATATTTGTCACGTGTCATGTGACGAGACAGCCTCAATTTTTTTTTCCCCCATCATGTTTGTTGTTTGTGGCATAAAGGTGCTTAAAAGGGATACTTGACTTTTATTTGATAACGTCATTATTTTTCATGTACACGTAATGCTTTTAAAAACACATTTTGTCACTTGTTGACTATAAATGACATCACAGGTGCTCAAGAAACAGGTAACACGCACGCAAACGCAAACGCACGCACGCAAACGCACGCACGCACGCAAACGCACACATGCAAACGCACGCACACACACACACACACACACACACACAAAAAAAAGAGCAATGATGTTAAGACGTTGAATCGGTAAGACTACCGAATGAACAATTCTGAGCTCTTTTAGAAAAAAAAAGAAGAAAAGAAACGGGTAACGACCAATCATGGCTCAGCTGGTTTCTGGGTTTGGTCATGTGACATTAGCACTCGAGCCACGATTGGTTCGTTACCTGTTTTCTGAGTACACAAATTTGTTTTTGAAGGTATTAATTGTACATGAAAATTATTATAGACAAAATATCTTTTTCCTGCTAAAAAAAAAAAAAAAGATAAATGAGTCAAGTAGCATTTTAAAAAGGTAGGGGGGAAACTTTGCTTCATTTGGGTGTGGCCTAGAAAAAAAAAACAGGAAGTGGATTGAGGAAGTGATAAAAGGTGAAAGCTCAATCGTGTCAGAATAAAAGAAACAGTCAACATGAGAGTAGAAATCAAAAGCCGAACGGAGCAGAGTGAGTATGACAAGCAAACACAAACAGAAAATAAAACAATGTTATTTTTTATTTGTGGTTCAGTTGCGATGTCATGAACATTTAAGTCTTACTTTGTTGTTTTAATTTGTAATATCTACTTCCTGTTGTGCCCTAAATGATCATTCCCAACATGATGCATGTGTGTGTGTGTATTTTTCTTATGATTTTTAGATCAGTTTAAGACATCAAATATAAAATTCGATACAACTGACACAATTAATTCATTTTCCAGTCTAGTGCCCAAGCTCCTCCTTCAATAACTTCTTCTGAAATTCATTTATTACCTTAAGGGCCAGCAGGAGTTAAAGCTTCTCTTAATTGGTATGTCAGACAGGTCCACGGTTCAAATCCCTTGGCAGGTTTGAGGCTATTCGTCCATGCGGGTGGCATCGCTCGCGGGGGGCAAAGGAGCCACTTTATTCGCATGACTTGCTTGGATAGAAAGCTTGCGTTTGAAGACAAGCAGCGACCTTCGACCTTTTGTCCTCCTCGGACCCAGTGGCATTTACACGGGACACCTTTTATTTAGTGGCAGCCAAAACCCCGTGAGGATCTTTCCAAAAAGATACACATGGTACTCAATTTAGCTGTGTTTTTATTTATTTAGTTATTTTTTTTATAGTGTTTAACTGTTGTTTAAATGGTTTTATTTGGTAGTTGTCAAATTTTTAGCTTCAGTGTTTCCTCATGGGGGAGCCTCCACAGTGAGAGGGATGGCTGGTCTTCATCCATTCACTGTGGATGTACTCCTCCTGGGTGCCTTTCCTTACAGGGTACTTCTGTGCCCCGCCATGTTGTGGTTTTCGTGTGTCTGTTGTAGGGATAGACCGATTATCGGCTGGGCCGATTATCGGCGCCAATATTCAGCATTTTGAGAAATATCGGCATCGGACATTTTGATATGGCCGATAATAGATCCTTTTTTATTTAAAAAAATAATAATAATTAAGTGTTAACTTCAGGGAACTAATTTAAATGTAAATAAAAAAAAAAAAAAAAGTTTTTATTTTCATTTTTGTCGACCCTGGGAACTCTCTGCGCCTTCTGTTTTTGATTAAAATTAAAACTAAGATAAGTAAAAATTTAATACTTTGGATATTTTGGAAGACTTATTTTTTGTAGAAAATAATTGTTTGTTTTTATTTAACTTTTGAAAACATGCTACTGCGCCTGGGAGATCCCAGAACTTGTCTATTGACTAAGATTTTTTTTGGGGAAAAAAAAAACAACTTAAAAATATTTTACTAAACCTAAAAGTTGCTCAATAAACATGTGCTTTAAAAAATTTTTTTTTAAAAAGATAAGAGCTGGAGTTTGTATTTTCTCCAAATTTTGTTGTCCCTTTTTAGTGAAAATGAATATCGGCATCCTTCACTACTAATAATTGGTATCGGTATCGAGCCCAAAAAAACCTTATCGGTCTATCTCTAGTCTGTTGTGTTTTGGGTGTGTCTGTGGGTACGATCATGGGGATGGTTTTTTTTTTTTTTTTTTACACCTTTTATTGTATTATGGATTTTCAAAGATGATTGATGATTGATTGAGCTGTGGTTTTTTTTTTTTACAAAGTCTTGTCAACCATATAAATATCAGCCAAAAAGAAAGTAGACACAAAAGTTTAATACATAGCTGAATCAACTAGTTAATGGAATTAATAAGTCACAGAAAGGGTAAACCGAGTATTGATTCCGAAGCCTAAAAAGGTTTTTCCAACTCTCACAAAGTTTCAAAGCAGGCTCCCCTGCACTTTTTACTCTCAATTCAATTAGCCTCGCCGTCCTCTCTCGATCACTATTACCCCTCTCACTTGACTTTCTTTTGACTCACCACATTGGTTGTGGTTGAGATGAGATATTTTCATTACCTTCCCTCACACGCCAATCTTGAGGCATTGTGGCGCTCCGATTCGACCGCCTCTGACATCTTATTTGGTGATAGTGAGGCGGCCGCACGCCATTGAACTGTCGCGGCGTTCTTCGGTTATCGCGAGTGAGTCGATCGCTGCCATCCATAACTCGCTCCTTCATTTCTCGGCCATTTTTGCTGTTTGTACTATTATGAAATGCAGTAGCTAGTGATGGGCGGTGTCATGACTGGGTCATGCCAGGGTTAAGCTTGGGTCATGACCGTGAGGTCAAGTGTCTGTTTTGAACTGATGTAATCGGCAACGAGTTTCAACTGGTTTTAAGCTATGTGATGTCATGAATCTTTAATCTCTTTTTCTGGTCAACAGCCAATCAGATACATTCCATGTCAGTCCTGTTACCCACATGTACAGCCACAGCCAATCCGATCAATTCACTGCCTATTTAAGCCAAACTGAGAAGGGTGTGTTTGTCGGATTATTACCTCGGTTCCTCTGTGCATCTCCACAGCAATAGGGGGGTCGGCGTCTCGTGATTGTCGATGCATTCGCATTGTTTCTCGTCTCGTCAAGTTTGTTCTACGCCTCTATAAATCCAAGCGCTTTCATCGGTCGACCACTAATACAAACAAATGTCCGACACGTGTTTGTGCCAAGCTTCGGCTGTTAGCTAGCTAAATCTTGAAAGAGTTATGCGACTGCCTCCCCATAGAATAGAAATAAGCACACCACAATGCAAAGGAGATTGGAATGATTCCTTTGTTTTTCCTAATATAAATTATAAGACATCTTTCTCTTGGCACTTCTAGGTGCACGTCCTCGCTATCGGATCTCACAGTGCTGTGAGCAGTTTATTAAAAATGGAAGCCATTCTAAATGAGCCTGTAACTCTCAACCCTTTCAAGAAAGCTTAATAGATCCGAGCGTATCTCTGACAAGGTTAAACGCTCCAGGAAGCTGCGAAGAAGCCTGAGCAGACTTCACTAGATCATGGAGAGAGATGAATACTAACCATCACGTAGCATGGATTATATTCTGTAACAGTGTGGACACCAACATGGATTAGTACATGCGCACACATTCTTCAAATTATGGCCGATTACATTAATAGAGATACCTTTTTAACTCATTCACTCCCGGCCATTTTCACTGAAGCAACCCCCTTTGCTCCCAGCTGTTTTACTGGATTTTGACTGATTTTCAAATCCCCACAGAATATTGAGTTCTATTGCTATCAAAACATGGAACCTACAAAAAGGCACATTCGAGTCTTTTTTTTTTTTCATCAGGAAAAAAAAAATTATATTTTTGTATGTTTCCGTTTTGTAGCAATTAGAATAGATTCATTTCATTGATATTCACATTCCTGGTGAAAACACGATCAAAAAGAGCTTGTTGCTGATCTCACTCTGCCGCCACCTGCTGGCCATTTTTTTTTGTAGTAACTACCATTGTTTTAAGCCACCTCTTCATGTCAGAAGCTGCACCAAAGCCTTCTGTATGCTCTTGCATTAAAAAAAAACAAAAAAACAAAAAAACGTATTAATACGTTTTTGGGAGTGAATGACTTAATAATTTCACTGATCATCTCAATTGGTTGGCGTCATGCGGGACTGTTTTTTGCCACCATTTCACGCCGTCCCATACTGTTGTACTACCTTTCGCGAGACCACACGGCGGACGTATGAAACATGCTTAGTTGTTAGCATCGCGTCCACGCCACATGGCTCGCGTGTCCTTCGCATGACACCACCCAGGGTGACTTCAGGCCCATTAAGCTTGGAATAACTCCAAGACGAGGAATTTGTGGAAAAGGTGCGCCGTGTCACAACACGACACACCGTGAATAAAACATGAT
Source organism: Festucalex cinctus (assembly GCF_051991245.1). Lineage (NCBI taxonomy): Eukaryota > Metazoa > Chordata > Actinopteri > Syngnathiformes > Syngnathidae > Festucalex > Festucalex cinctus. The sequence continues at coordinate 4,251,265 of NC_135428.1, forward strand.
CTTTGTTTGCCGAAGAGCGCCGCGAAAGTCTTTGAGATTAGCTGCTCGGATGCATCTTTAATGACATGCAGACACGTTTCCATGTATAATGGATACATTTCATCTAAGACTCGCAAATGCGATACAAACTGTGTTGAATTTGTCATACAGATATATTTAGAGAGAGATATTTTTAGAACACCAGTGAGGCGGAAGTGAATGTGATATTCTGTTATATCGTCGAATTAATCTTGCAGAAGTTTGATGACTGTGTGTACTTGTTACTTCAATTGAGACAAAATGAAGTGTAGTACCCGTATTTTCTGCACTATAAGGCGCACCTAAAAGCCTTTAATTTCCTCAAAAACCGACAGTGCGCCTTATAATCAGGTGCGCCTGTACAAAGTTTTGGCATCATTTTCCTTTTTATGGGCATTTGTTGGCTTTTTCAGTCACATTTGTTGCAATTTTTATTTTTTTTGACAATATATCAAAAATCGTAGATATCGTGTATCGCGATATTATCGATATCGTGAGCCAAATATCGTCACAGTATCGAATCGTGGTTTACCCGTATCGTCCCACCCCTAATTTTAAACATAGAAGGGCCAAAACATCCCTAATGAAAATTAAACTGCACTAAAAGAGGGTGCTAGAACTGCACAAATGGAAATCAACCTGACATTTTTAACAGATATGTAGCTTTTAAATATGGCCATGATGACGATATTGTGGCAGTTTTAATATCACGATATTGCCATTATCGTTACATCCCTAGTTCTTAAGCTATGAATGTAGTAGCCGTTACTTTTAAATGAAGTCTAAAGGAAACGAAAAAAAGTGAACTTGTTGGCAAATGAAGCATGACACATTGAGATATTTGCCTTTAATGGAGTTGAGCGTCCATGAAAACACCCTCTTTTGAGGTTTAAATATCCTTCTCACAGAGGGAGCGTTAATGAATATCGGCATGAGCAGTTTAGTAAGCACAGGGTGGACTCGAGCAGGCATAAGATGGAATTTCAAGGGAAGCGTTGGGAGCACTGGACTTCCTCCTTTACGCATCACGGTATTGGAAATGGAGGCAGGGAATGGCCGGCCTGCCTTTTAGGACACGGGGCTTTCAAAAGGACAACCTGTCATTCGTCATTATGTCTCTCTGCGATCTGGGTCAAGCCCTTGAAATGCACGAGTGCGTTTACATACGCTCGGCGCACGCACACACACACAGCCCGCGTTTCAGGCAAAAAACACAATAACTCTTTTGTGGGAGTCGTGCACTGCTCTTATTAAGAGTCTCTAAACCGCTCTTTAGCTGACGCGAACGTTACACGGCGGCTATCGGGAGCGCCCGCGGCGATCGCTCGGTCCTCGCCGCGTACGCGCCGAAGATGGCAAAGGCGCTGGAAGGAGATCGAGAACGCGTTCCTGCCCTTGCGCGAAAACACCGAAGCGTTGGAATGAGATGCTTCGCGTGCTGCAGGAGGCTTGAGCTCACGTATGTGTGAATACGTAAACGAGAACGTGTGCACGCGCTCAGAAAGGAAAGACAGCGAGGGTGGGAGGTGAATAGTTTACACGAAGGGAGCAATTGTGTACTGTGGTGGCTTTATTATTAATTTAGTTACTCTGTGTATTGCGTCACCGTTCCGTTCCATGTTCCAATTCTTGCACATGAATAGTTTGACACTCTTGCGTAACTGTTCCTGAAATGAGCAGGATGATACGGGCCTCAATAGCAAAGCTACACTTTGTTATATGAAAAGACAAACAAAGCTCACAAGACTCAGTATTAAAAGAATTGGGAAAAAAAATGTCAATGTTGTGAAAATATTGTGCCACACTCTGAGTGGCCAATAGGGATGTAACGATAACGGCAATATCGCAATATTAAAACTGCCACAATATATCGTCGTCATCATGTCACGATATTAACACAGTCATTGCCAGACCAGCAAAAAAACTGCATCATTTGACGTCTTTTTCCGTCAATGGCAGGGAATGAGTTAACACATTCACTGCCATAGACGATTTTAGACGTCAAAGATTTTTTTTTTTCCTGGACTGGCAGTGAATGAGTTAAATATGATTTACTCATAATTAAAGCTATTTCCGGCAATTATTATTGACTCATGCTCTGTTATTGTGCCTTGCATGAAAATAACATAAACCGACAGATCCTCATTTTACATCAAAAAGTCGGTCCTATAGGAACATTAGTATTGTTATGTGCAGGTGATAAGAAGCTTTTTGTTCAGTGTGGCAATGTTTGTATTCATATGCTATTCACGCCACAATCAGCGGATCAGGAAGATAAAAATCTCACCTGGTGCAAAAATGCAATAAACAAAGAAAATCCATTCGGTATGAGCATGTTTTTCCGAACAAAAATCTTCCTGCTGCTTGAATGAGATGGTGTAAAATAACCTCCATGCGAAGAGGGGGGGGTTCGAACAGGACAAACTGATTTTTATTCATTCCAGCGCAGCATCATTGCTTTATTGAACTCAAATGCTTTCCCCCGTCCGGGTCATGTGAGTCACCTGAAATTTGGTCTCAAATAACAATATTCAATGTTATGCTGAGTCGCTGCTGGGCAGAGAGGTCAAGAGTTGTAAGGTGCATGAATAATTAACAAGTATTTTAGATTCAATTATTGGTCTTGAAATCCAGGAAAATGTTAATAATTAATTACATTATGCTTCACAAAAATCAATTGGAGCATAATTATTGTATCGTAGGCTGCACTTTTACTTTTTAGATTTATCGAGGACGTGCATGTAATTATTTCGCTTGCAGTTTTGAAATACATTTCAAAGTCCGCTTTCATGTCTTGCCTCAATATTATTCCAGTCGGGATCTCTTTAGTTCAGAGGTGTCCAAACTACGGGCCGGGGGCCATTTGCGGCCCGCCGTCCATTTTTTAGTGGCCCGCGACTTATGCTAAAAATTTGACTTAGTTCAAATAAAATAAACAAAAGAAAAAAAGTTTTGGAGATGGTCAAAGTGAGAAGGGAGGGTATGGAAAAACAGGTGCCATTAAAGGTTATTTTAATTAACTAAAACTAATAGAAAAAAACTAAAATAAAAAAAAAAACAATATTTTTACGGAAATAAAATAAAAACAAATGTTTTTAAAAAACGAAAACTAACTGAAACTACATTTTGTGTTTACAAAACTAACTAAAACTAATTATAATTATAGCAAACATCCTTCGTTTTAGTCTTTGCTAATTAATTTAACGCATGAGCCTTTGGGGGTGATTTTAAATGTGATTTTTAGTAGATCTATTTTGATATCAACCGGAATAATGACGTTTTGAAAGTATGTCACACGGAAGTGACGTCATCTAGCAGCAGCCAATAGAAAAGCACCAAAAGATGACATCGCTCCCATGCTGTTTTTTAAATATTGCGCACAAGTAATACACGTTAAAAAAAACAAAAACAAAAAACAAAACTAATACTAATACTGAAACTAACAAACAAGCATTTTTAAACTAATAAAAACTAACAGAACCACCCTGGAAACTAATAAAAACTAACTAAAATGAAAAATTCCAAAATTATAATAACCCTACTGCCATATTACAAATAAATTGCTTTATATATTGTAGCTAAATATGCAAAAGCACAAATCAATTATTTGTACAATTTTTAGGACCTAAACACAATTTCTCTTCATAACATGATGTGGCCCTTGCGTCCTTCTGATTTTCTGTATGTGGCCCTCAAATGAAAAAGTTTGGACACCCCTGATTTAGTTCATATTAGAACTAGTACACGCCATTTAAAATTTACCCACGATCATAAAAACCTGTCATGAAGGCGAGTAAAGAGTTCCGATTGTCATTTTCGACTTCTCTCCCTGTTGCCTATTCATGGAATCAACAAAGCGTTTAACCCAACCACAATGGGCAGCGGTCCATTGCAGCGTGATAACATTCATCTGATTCATTCACACTACATTGAGCAGAGTGGGATCGCTCAACTACAGCCACAGCAGCTGTCAAATTCAACTGGAATGGCCTGCTATTGCCAATACGTTACGCTCAGCACATTTGGTTTGTCCTTGTGGGTCGTTTGATTCTATTTATTAATGCGATGCGTGCCGTTCAATTGCGCTATGAGAAAAGAGACGATCAGTTTACCAAGATAGTAGTGCATATTTTGATTGAAAGTTAGCGTGAGAATGGGATTGTCTTGACTTGACAACTGCTGAAGACGTGTTAATCAAAGAATCTTTTTTGATAACCCCAATCAACTCGTTTGCTCCCAAAAACGTATTTATACGTTTTTTGTATTTTTTTTTTTTTATGCTAAAGCAAACAAAAGGCTTTCATGCAGCCTCTGAACTGAAGAGAACGCTTGAATCAAAAGTAGTTATTACAAAAACGGCCAGCAGGTGGCAGCAGAGTATAAGAGATCAACCGGGGCCTATATTGGCTATATTGGCTATATGGCTATATTCCAATGCTAATTGCTGCAAAACGGAAACATAAAAATTTGTTTTTTTTCCTCACGAAAGAAGAGATGCTAAACCTTCTTTTGCTAGGTTCCATGTTTTTACAACAAATAGAACACAATATTCTGTGGGCCTTTGCAAAATCAGTCAAAATCCAGTAAAACAGCTGGGAGTGAATGAGTTTAGGGTGTCATTTTCCACATCACTGAGCCGACTTACTCGGTATCGCGATATCGTACTATCGTAGAGGCGGTGTAGAGAGATAATATCGGCGCATATTGCTTGTGCAGGAGTGGAGAGTTTCTTTTTGCTCCTCATAGATCACCCGGAGTGTCCTCACAGACAAGGGGTGCATCACGGCCAGCCAAAACAAAGACGCGAGTGCACCGGCACCATTAAACTCGCATTTCTCTTCCTCAATGGCAAAAGCTTTTAGAGGAGCAGACAAGGAAAATGATTTGTGAGTTTTTTAAAAAAAAAGCTTGTTTGTTTAGTTGGTTGTTTCCCTGCCAGGTTAAAAAGTTGTTTGCATGACAACTTCAACTTGTACTGGTAATTGCCTTTTACTGTACAATGGTGGATCATGGGTGGTTACCATTCAAGGAGGGCACAAAACTCTTGAACAAGAAACCAATATTAAGTGCAAGAACTCATTTTGTACATTTTTTTTTCTCACAAAAATCAACGCAGGGCAAATTTTAATATTAAGTACTATCTTTGTCCTGCGTATGATTCCAAATTATGAAAACAGATGTGCTGCTTTTAATGTCTAGCATTGGAGTTGTTTCTGATCCATCCTAGCCAAAAAAAAAAAAAAAGTTCTCTCGCCAACTGAGCGACTGACATGAGCCTCACGTGATGCAACTAATTACCGACGTCGCTTTGTTTTTGTGGCTGCTCGACATGATGTCAAGTCAACAAACCCTGTTGACCCTGGACGCTAATGAACAATTAACGTTCAGGGTCAATCAACACAGCCATCGGTGACATTGTCTCCATCGGGAAGCGAATTGTGTGAATGCCGATGTCAAGCGAAGTTTATTAGCAGTGAACACTCGTAAATGGCCTTTTGCAATACTTCAAAATGCTAATGCACCATTATTATTATTTTTTTTTTTAGTCCAACCCATTAACATTTTAGAAATGCAACTCTCGCTGATTCACAAAATTACCTACTTGTGATTTTTTCTGTAGAACATAAAAAATTATTTCATTTCGCTGATTGTCGACATTATTGTTTGCTTTTTTTTTTGGTAATGCTCTAAAATGCTGCCAAAACAGCCTGCTCCTTTTTTAAGGCTTCTGGCAAACAACGTAAGCACCTGAAGGTTATGATGCTCCAGGAGAAGTTAAACCTCATAATCATGAACAAAGAGGAAACATTTATGACGCAGTATCCCGCCATTACGACATGAACGAGAGTAATACCGTATGGTACATAAAGAAGAAGGACGCGGCGATAAGGAACTAGCTAACTTTTATGGTACTGCTAAGATAGTTACGATTGTGTACAATCAGCACATTGTCGGGATGGAGTCTGAGGAGAAGGCAAATAAACTATAATGTTCCCACACTATATTGTGGTTCATTAAACGCTTCCCCAAGGGCTGTAACGATACAAATATCAAAAGTGAAAATCGTCACACAAAACTGTCTTTGAAACGGCAGAGTTGTTTGTGCTGTCAATACAGATACAGCCATGAAGTGCTTCTAAACTTAATATAATTAATATAATCTTTTTTAAACATTTATTATTATACAAAATGTGACGGAAATCATGAACGTGGTCCATGATGAAAATGATACACCAGATTTACGTGATTATTTGATGCATTATTAAAACTTTTTAAAAATAAAATTGGTCAATATAAAATAAATAAAATATTGGGCAAGGTAAAGCAGCGTTATTCAAGGTAACTCAATGTGCTTCGTAATTAAAAAAAAATACGTTAAAACACATTTACAAACGAATTAATTTAAGACATCCAAAAGCAAGGTTGATGGTTAATTTTAATTATATTACATACATTATAAACGAAAACCATCATTTTGTAACAAAATCAAACTTTACTTTAACATGTTAACATTTTTTGTTTGTTTTTAAACCTCATCTACAAATGACCTATCGCATCTGTTCATTTAAAAAAATGATCAATCAAAATATATTTTTATGGCCACTCATCCCTACATGTTTGAGCCATAAAAAAATATAACTGCTGAAAGCCTCTGGTGGCTGTAATACGTCCCCACCAAGTCGCCGCGTGGCTTTCCACACGCCGACGAGATGTGCTAGCTTGCCAGCTAGCTTGCGAGCTAACAGACATTTGAGGACGTACTTCCTACTCGTTATAAACACATTTTTTTTTTCCCAGTCCAACATATTTTGGCAGCCTGAATCACACATAATGCTTGGAACTTTAAATAATGACACTGACTCATTGTGGCATCCATGGAAGATGTTTGGGGCGTAAGCTAGCTTGGTAGCAAACTGTAATATAACAAATATTTAATGGCTTTTGATAAATACTGACTGGGAAGATTTATTGTCAGGCCTTTGTGGCTTTGACTTAACTAACTTATGGTATTGTTAAGTTTGTTGTAAGGCTTTTATTTTTTGTGTCTTAGGCATGATAATAGCAAATAGGAGAGTGGAGGAAATTACATTTGCTTGGTTTAAAACCAGCACACATTCACTGGATAGAAATCATTGCACAGACTCAAGCTGACTTTTTTTTTTTTTTTTTAAGTTATATTTTCAAATGGACATGAACTCTGCCGTGTTCCTTTTTCAAATATCAATAGCGTGCTCTCATGCTGTGTGAAGGCCTGCCTTCCGAGCTTGACGCTCAGTGGGTTGTTTTTCTTTGCTATCTTGACATAAGTGTTTTAGTCCGCTCATTAAGGTATTGTGTCTCACCTCCTTGTGGTTTCTAAAATGTCAATAAGAACCATTGTAAGCGGTTGTGAATTGGCTCTATGGAGGTTATTGATGTCAGTTTTCCGACCGGCGTGCACAGTTTTAGAGGGGCTTTAAAGTTTAAGAAGACACAGCAGTATATGTACACCTCATATTGTATTCGGTGAATTATTGCCCGACTGTTAATTAGCTGACAGTAATGACAAACTGTCATTTCTTGGCATGATTCTGCAGGCTTGGTTTAACGCCTCCGTCATAAATGTCATAGCAAGACATCAGTTTCAGCGAAGGATTTCAGCGTAACAATTACAGGAAGTGGGCAGCACGGTGGAAGACTGGTTAGCACATCCGCCTTCCCAGTTCTGAGGACTCGGGTTCGAGTCCTACTGCCCAGAGCCATCTGAGATAGGCTCCAGCACCACCCGTGACCCTTGTGAGGAATAGGCGGTCAAAAAAAATGGATGGAATTACAGGAAGTGCAACAAAGGGAGAATGACTGCACCCTCGTTTGATCGCGAGTCACATCCCGAGACAGCCAACCACATTCACGCGGCCACCGAGTGGGAACTGAACCCACAAAAAGTCAGGCCAATGTACAACTTACACCATCAGTGACGCTTTTGAACTCAATTCTGTAAATAACCTCCATACGCTCCACCCTTATCTGCTTCTCCCATTTTCCCATCGGGAGGACGAGCTATAAATTAAAGCGGGGGAATTACTGCTAACAGTTGGAATAAATTAAGGCACTTTTGCGTCTGTAAACACTGTAACACTGTCTGACTGCATAATTACACTTACTCCCACTGAGCGGCGTGGAGGGAGGGGCGAGATAAGGAAGGAAAAGCAGCATAGACGGCGAATGGTGACAGTAGGGAAGAGAATAATGAACTAAAATGTCACATGGGCGGTCAGATATTACACTCGCTCCTTTTCCGGGTCCTGCATGCTGAGCTCTCCTCCAGATTGGGGTGGTGGTGGGGGGGGGGGGGGGGGGGGGGAAGGTGACTTTGAACATGAGCGTCCCACTCACCCCTTTGTTCCTGATACTTACCATGCTGCATGCAAACATGCGTCTGCTCTTGTTTGTCAGACACGTTCTACGCTAGCACACCCAAAACGCATATCAAATAACACTCAGATGGCTACTTAAGAGGTTTGACTACAATTTGTTGATGATAAATTATATTTACCACCACAGTGGCTCGTGGACTGACATCCAATCGATTGCAAAAGGATCAAGGAAAGGAGTTTAGGACATCTGCCAACGCAACAAAACCAAAGCATCAGTCCTTCTTTTTTTTTTTTATAAGGCAAAACAATAAAGCCATCTGGGGGCTAAGCATTTTGTTGTTAATTGCTGTTGTTTGTTATGCAATTTATTATTGTAGGCCCAATACAGGAGCGATTAAGCCCCGTGAACTCAAGTAACTTAGCAACAGATGTCATGTTCTGAAAATAAATAAATACATACATAAATAAATAAATAAATCCTTGCAATTCAGATGTTATTGCTGCGAACCGTAAGTTTCGAAATTTTTGTATTGAATTATTACAACCAGTGTGCCATTGGAGGTCATAAAAAAAAAAAAAAAAAAAAAAGCGGAGAACATCCAACTTTGAAAAACAAAAATGCCAGGCAAATTAAGTGTGTAGAATCCAGAGAGAAAATCTACTAACTAACTGAAAAGAACCGAAACCGGAAATAAATTATCGTATGCTATATCAGCAATATGTTTGTTTGGGCCAAATGCCTAAAAAAAAATGGGGTTTTGATTACACTCGCGTGTGCGCAAATAATGCCCTGTGGCATTGTGGGAAGGGATGCTAACTTTGTAGCATGTAGCCTACAAGTACGTTCGAACATATTTGCGAGTATGTTCGAACATGTTTGCGACTATGTTCGAACATGTTTGCGAGTATGTTCGAACGTGTTTGCGAGTATGTTCGAACATGTTTGCGAGTATGTTCGAACGTATTTGCGAGTATGTTCGAACGTATTTGCGAGTATGTTCGAACGTTATTGCGAGTATGTTCGAACGTATTTGCGAGTATGTTCGAACGTATTTGCGAGTATGTTTGAACGTATTTGCGAGTATGTACGAACGTATTTGCGAGTATGTTCGAACGTATTTGCGAGTATGTTCGAACGTATTTGCGAGTATGTTCGAACGTATTTGCGAGTATGTTCGAACGTATTTGCGAGTATGTTCGAACGTATTTGCGAGTATGTTCGAACGTATTTGCGAGTATGTTACGAACGTATTTGCGAGTATGTTCGAACGTATTTGCGAGTATGTTCGAACGTTATTGCGAGTATGTTCGAACGTTATTGCGAGTATGTTCGAACGTATTTGCGAGTATGTTCGAACGTATTTGCGAGTATGTTCGAACGTATTTGCGAGTATGTTCGAACGTATTTGCGAGTATGTTCGAACGTATTTGCGAGTATGTTCGAACGTATTTGCGAGCATGTTCGAACGTATTTGCGAGTATTTTCAAACTTATTGCAAGTATGTTCGAACGTATTTGCGAGTATGTTCGAACGTATTTGCAAGTATGTTCGAACGTATTGGCAAGTATGTTCGAACGTATTTGCAAGTATGTTCGAACGTATTTGCGAGTATGTTCGAACGTATTTGCGAGTATGTTCGAACGTATTTGCGAGTATGTTCGAACGTGTTTGCGACTATGTTTGAATGTATTTGCGAGTATGTTCGAACGTATTTGCGAGTATGTTCGAACGTATTTGCGAGTATGTTCGAACGTTATTGCGAGTATGTTCGAACGTATTTGCGAGTATGTTCGAACGTATTTGCGAGTATGTTCGAACGTATTTGCGAGTATGTTCGAACGTATTTGCGAGTATGTTCGAACGTATTTGCGAGTATGTTCGAACGTATTTGCGAGTATGTTCGAACGTGTTTGCGACTATGTTTGAATGTATTTGCGAGTATGTTCGAACGTATTTGCGAGTATGTTCGAACGTATTTGCGAGTATGCTCGAACGTATTTGCGAGCATGTTCGAACGTATTTGCGAGTATTTTCAAACTTATTGCAAGTATGTTCGAACATATTTGCGAGTATGTTCGAACGTATTTGCGAGCATGTTCGAACGTATTTGCGAGTATTTTCAAACTTATTGCAAGTATGTTCGAACATATTTGCGAGTATGTTCGAACATATTTGCGAGTATGTTCGAACTTATTTGCGAGTATGTTCGAACGTATTTGCGAGTATGTTCGAACTTATTTGCGAGTATGTTCGAACGTATTTGCGAGTATGTTCGAACGTATTTGCGAGTATGTTCGAACGTATTTGCGAGTATGTTCGAACGTATTTGCGAGTATGTTGGAACGTATTTGCGAGTACGTACTCGCCAGCCAAAAATGTTTACTCCACATTGGCAGCTCTACGCTTCCGTAAAATCCAGATCTCAGTCTACCAGTTGATAATGATTCAGTGCGCCATTCAACTTCATTTCGGTCACAGTTTTGTCGTGACTCACTGCAAAAAAAGTCACTTCAGCTCCTCACATGGCTAACGTCGTCGTTACAGTGTCTAACGTCCCATTGCAATGCTCTCCCTCATGCACAGAATTATAAACTTCACAGATGCGCCACAAGCACAAGAGTAGCTCCATTTTCTTTTCTTTTTTTTCTTTTTTTTAGACCTGCTGAATCATTGATAGCATATGCTGATGCTCTGCATTGTGCTTTGAGGAGCTTTATCATCTTTGCTAACATTTGCATCTTCTTTTGTGCTGGATTTTTGCTTGTCTCCCCAAATGAGAATATCTTTTTTTTTTCCCCACAGAAAAAAAAAAAAAACGATAGAGCAAAACTAAAAAGATCGCATGATGGGGGGGGAGGCGTGCCGACATATAATTACACCAGCCGATTCATTTCAAGCTCTCAAGATGACAGTTCTTGTTTTAGCATGCGAGGCGTCAAATCGAAGCGGTTTCGTCTGAGCTCCAATCCAGTGGGGATTGACTGCACCCCCCCCCCCCCCCCGCACTCTGCCTGGTTCCTCCTTCAGTGAGCAGCGGTCCACATCGCCGCTCTGGAGACTGTGGCAGATGTGCAGCCAATTTGGAAAAAAAAAAAAAAAATGTGTGCAATGATTACAAAAATTAAAAAAAAAAAGCAAAACAGCAGCTCGTTTTTTTTTTGAGTCGATGCAAATCCTGCAGAGCGATGCGATTCCGATTCATTCACAAAATAGCATGTGTCTATGCATGGAAAACAGAAAGAGGAGGGAGGGAGGGAGGGAGGGAGAGCTGTGTGCCTCTTTCACCGTTAATCCTCTCCATCCTTTACGCTTCAGTCTGCCTCTTCTCTCTGAGGGAAATAAAAGCACGTTTCCGCGTCTCTTGAGCTTCATCCCCACCTCTCTGTGACAATAGAGAGCCGACACATTTTTTTTTCCTTTTTTTTTTGTGCAATCCCACAAAGGGCACGCTTGATTGAGCACGGCTGCCTCCGACGACTAATTGCTCTAATAAGTTGGCCGGCGCACGTTTTTTTTTTTTTTTTTTTTTTTACGTTTGCAGGCAGTTCCAGTGCCGCATCGAGGAGATTCAGGGGCGGGAGGGAGCTTTCCGCTCGCCGGCACATGAGAAGCTGGCAACCTCACACCATCAACGCGGACCGGCCAGCCAGCCAGCCAAGCGATCCGCCGGAGCATTCCTTCATCGAAGCGGCGACGACGACGACGACGGCGACATATGGGAATACAACTAGCCGAGCTTGCGGTCACACCTGGTGAGGGGACCCGTGCGGCGAGCGTCTTTGCACCCGTGTGACGGAAGGAGAAGCGACGACAGCGTCCCCTCCGGTAGGTGATTCTTGATTGACGTGCGTGCAACTGCCAATATTGTGTTCGTCGTTCGATCTTGACCGTATTCACACCTTCGTTTTTTTTGTGCATTACAAGCAAACATCAACACACTATTTGGCATCTTTGTGTGTAACCAACTGCTATGGCCGTGAGACAATACAATCGACTTGTGCCAGCTACCACTTGATTGAGGATGCAGTTTTAGCTGGCGGCTTTGACAGTGTGATCCGAATAGGCCCATTCTCTATATATCCATTTAAAAAAGCAGGCAATATACGTTACACTACATAATCAACATTTAAGTTTAGGGTTTGGGTGCAGCATGTTTCATGAATGAAAGTTAAACATTGACCAAAATAAAAAAAAATAAAATAAAATAAAATGCTAACCTGTCACTGGTTAAATTCTATAAATTGTAGTAGTCACATGAGTTCTGCTTCATGCTTCTCCTTAAGCCACGCCCCCAAGGCCAGGTGCCCATTTGATTGCCGTGATGGACGTGAGCAGAAAATACTGCATAAATCAGCACCGCAGCGGCGCCCCGCTCTCCCTCTCACCATTAATTGTGTCATTAAGATGGTAAAACTGTCTGATTTTATGACAGTGACAAAAGAAATTGTCAATCGGATCAACATGGGAGGGGCTTTGTGTTTGCTGAATCAGCAAAAAAAAAATCAAATGTCACCGCTTTGCGTCTTTGTATGATGTAAAGACAGTTAATTGAATTGATAAACCCAACTAATCGTTCCTGTCTCATCATGGCTACCGAACGGTCTAAAACACGATTGATTGGTCAAGCTAACACTTCCGATTAGGGCTGCACAATATATCGAAAAAATATCGATATCGCAATATTGGCCCTTTCAATATGTATATCGCAAAGGCACGCAATAATTTTTTTATGGAATTTTGTGCTTTTTATATGAATTTTACCAGTCAGATGCTAACTAAAATGTGCACCGTCATTCAATAGTTGGAAATGATCAAAACATAATTACAATTAACTCATTCACTGCCAATGACGACTATAGACGTCAAAAATCCAAGCAAACAGCCAGTGCAAATTTTGACAAGAAATTTGAATTTAGTTTAGTTTAGTTATTCATTGTTTTCATTCATAGTTATTAATCCCCATTGTTATTAATAACAACAATGACAACAATTTCATTGCTAAGTGCTACCGTCGTGCATCGTGATCGGTCTTGGTCTTACTGAGACCACAAACTGGGTCTCGACCTCCAGAAGTCAATTTAGTCGACTAAAATTGCTCCTTATTTTTGTCGACTAAAGTTGGACTAAAACTCCAATGCAATCAGGTGACTAAGTTATGACTAAGGCTTTAATTATATTTAGTCAGAAGACTATAACTAAAACTAAATTTAAATTATTTTTTTTTAATTAAAATTTTAATTTAATTTTATTTATTTTAATTTTTTTTTTCAAAATTAACACTGGCTGTTTGCTTGGATTTTTGATGTCTATAGTTGTCATTGGCAGTGAATGAGTTAATTAACTAAGATAACATGAAAGTTGCTTATTTTTGCCCCATGAAAAAATGTTTTTCTTTCATTAGGTAATAAAAATGTAATTTCTTTAGGTACATATCGCAATAATATCGATATCGCTATGTTCAGCAAATATATCGCACGTTTTTCCAATATCGTGCAGCCCTACTTCCGATATAAAAACTAGCAATAAGAAAGTGCGTGAATAAAGGACGGCAGTAGATTGAAGAAAGCTCGACTTAACCTGCGTGTTGGTACGTAGCGAGCGGCTGCTCGACAAACAGATGGCGTCTCCAAAGGAGACCATCTTGTGAAAGTTGGATGAGGTATTCTTGGATGGGCAACACTTGGACGTTCGGGAGCTGAGGCCGACGTCTGGCAGTCACCGAGAGCGGCATTGATTAGCAAAGGATCTTCAAAAAAACAAAAAAAAAATACAAATCCTCAGTCGCACCTCGGCTGCCATGCTGCAGAGTTGCCGCTGAATTGATTTGCATGCCTTATTCATACATCAATAGATATGCAAGCAATTGAAATTTGCAATTGTATGAGGAGCTCAGACACGGAGATGCTTGGTCATTAGTCAGTCTTGTCTTTGCATCTCATTACTAAAACAACACTCGGTGGAACGAAAACCTCTGCCAAGGTTGAATAGTTGACAAAATGGGGGGGAAGTTGTGTTGCATTGCGATTTGTTAGTCCGTATGCAGTAGCAGGCTACTTCCTGGTTTATGTGACTGATAAAAGAAGGCAACAGGGACAGCATCGATTTCAACTCCATTGTGACTCAGTGTTGTTTTACACCTGCTGTTCCGGAGACACTCGATGAGTTTGGAAATTTACGGCGCTTTCGTTTTAATCAAACTTGAGTTCTTTAGCTTTGTATTCTACGGTGGAGCGTGAGTAGCAATATTAGCATTAGCATGAGTAGCTAACAGGATTGTTTTGCTATCATTATGTTTATGTCGGGGTGTGAATTGCCAAGTACCTGACGATTCGATTCGTATCACGATTCATAGGTCACGATTCGATTCGATACCGATTAATCCCGATACGAATTTATAAGTCCATTGTTGTGATTTTTTTTTTAAATTTAAATTTATAAAATACTAATCAGTAAACTTGTATCTACAAGTAAGTAATTTCTAAATTTGAATGGAAAAAAATCGCAACAATCGGCTTATAAATTCGTATCGGGATTAATCGGTATCGAATCGTGACCTGCGAATCATGATACAAATCGAATCGTCAGCAATATATTGCATGTTTAGTTGGCAACCTGTTGGAGATTACAGACTATTCTTCAAAATCATTCATAATGCAACAATCCAAGTCCAAAGAAACGATTGATGCCTCCGATTTGCTTTACCCCCCGGTCTATTTCCGACCTACAAGTTGTTTGACACAGTTGTACACAACTGAGAAAAAAAAAAAAAAAAAAAAGCTTTAAAAGGTTTCACAGGAACAAGATAACACCCGACTTACAAGGGTGCTTGATACCTTCGACACATTTAGTAAGTGTCAGTCTTGCCTCAAAGCAACTTGACTATATCAGACAGAAGTGATGCAGTTTGAGCTCGACCAAACTGCAAACTGTCTGCCCTCTGTCAGTGCTTCTTAATCACACTGGGAATATGTGAACTTCCTGCCTTGAAGCCATTAAGAGCGGAGGCATTTTTATTTTATTTATTTATTTTTTAGATATCCATGACAACGCAGTCATTATAACAACTCACCTGCTATTTGTTGCCATGGAAAAATAGTTAAGAGTGGGTGATGTTAGAGATATGAAATAATAACAATCCATATATATCAGTATTTTCTTCATTCTTGGACTTTAGAATCATATGAATGGCCTGTTTGTTATATTTAAATCTAAAATGGGGCTAATAAGAAATAGTATGTAGGTCCTCATTTTTCCAGTTAAATTAGACTTTTAAACTATCACTTAAGCTTCTATCATATTTGCATATGACACATTCATAATTTACCAATTAGAGTCATTTCATCAAGAGTTTATCAATTTCTAAGGAAATTCAGGAATCAGTTAACTCATTCACTCGCCGCCATTTTCACATTTCGCAATCCCGTTCGCTCCCGGCTGTTTTACTGGATTTTGACTGATTTTGCAAGGCCCACAGAATATTGTGTTCTATTGCTATGAAAGCATATCAAAAGAAATATTAAAGTCTCTTCTTTCATCAGGAAAAAAAAAAAAAAGTATGTTTCTGTCTGTTTCCGTTTTGCAGCAATTAGCATTAGAAGAGAGCTAAGTCTCATCAGTTTTCACAAATCTATTTAAAATTGTAAGTAATTTAGCTTTTTTTTCTACATGGCCCTGGTTGATCTCCTTTGCTCTGCTGCCACCTGCTGGCCGTTTGTGTAATAACTACGATTTCTGCAACCGTTCTTTGCAGTTGAGAGGCTGCATCAAAGCCTTCTGTATGCTCTAGCATAAAAAAACAAAAAAAACGTATAAATACGTCTTTGGGACACGTAGAACATTAAAAAAAACGTATTTACACGTTATTTGGAGCAAATTAGTTAATTGGCTAAGTACGATCCATGTTGCCATTTCGTTTGTCCACATATTGAAGGAGAATTATTTTGTGTGTGTGTGTTTGGGGGTTGATCCAACAAGTATTTCGCAATGCGCGTGTGAATGTTTTCTCTCAAATATTCAGTAGAAAATTTCAGCGCCTTATCGGTCGAGATCGAAAATGCTTGTTGTCATGTGTTCATTGTCATGAGGCTTGTCATACCATTTTGCATTCGCTGGTTTTGCTGTTCAAATGACAGCCGGTCCCGGTCAACTTGCAGGAGTAGAAACGCTGCTTTCTTCTGCCGTGCTTTTAAAAGTCTTCGGGAGATTGAGGATGGGAAGAGAGAGAGAGAGAGAGGAAAGGAGAGGAGGTTGATGTTGGTACCCTTGCTACAGGCGTCTTTGCTGAGCTGGACAGCCTCCATATTAGACCTTGGTGACAAATTCATCTGGTGCACATTTGCAGGGTAAACAGCTTATTGAACTACAGGTTCAGCTCAGACCTCCAGCCAAACGAGCACCAATTTCAAAAAAAAGGGCTCTCTTTTTTTTTTTCATATAAGCCCTTTCTTCCTGACGATAAATCCTCTATTTCTTGATTTCTATGGGAGCAAAGGCGTCACATCCTCGTCCACATGCGACATTCTGTGCCGTCTATTAGTATATTTCATCGCAGAAGACTTGGCAGTGCTGCCTTTCATAGATTTATTCAGACATATATTGCAAACCTGCCGCCATCCTGTGCAGCAGACGTGAGTTTTATGAGCGCTATTTATTTGGCAGATTGGGAGTGGCTCTATCGGCGAGCCTAAATCCTTCCTTGAGCAAATAAATTTGCAAATGAATAGAAACGGTGAAAACGGTCCTCTAATTGACACGTTTAGTTTGCTGATTGTACGTCAGCATCAAATATAGTTTATTCACGCAAAGTTATAGTTACGAGAATATTCTTTTGACTAGATGGAGTGTCAGACCTCGGCACGTTGTCAGTGTTGACGGATGTTGCCAGAGAGGTATTCAATGATTAACAAAAAAAAAAAAAAACAAAAAAAAAACCTCTGTTTGCCTCAATAATAAACAAACCTTTACATGTCATTTGACCGAGGCCGAGTGATTCAGAAAACAGGGCAAATTGCTTGAATGATGATTTTAGCCTTCCCCTCTACCGCTGTAGCTTGAATGTGTGAAGTGTTTATCGAAAAGAAATTGTTCCGTGGGCTAAATCGCTTCCAAGGAAAACAACAACAACAACAACACACTAGCCATAATTTTACGTCTGGGCAGGCAAGTTGATTTAAAAACAGATGTGGTGGAGATTCAGACATAGTTAACAACATGATCATTAAGGGACAAGGATTAATAATTGACCTTTTATGATGCTCAATTAACTCATTAGCTCCAAAAAAAACATATAAATACGTCATATTTTAAATGTTTTAAGTGTCCCAAAGACGTATTTATAAGTTTTTTTTTTTTTTTTATGCCAGAGCATAGAGAAGGCTTTTATGCAGTCTTTCTACTGCAGAAAATGATTGAGTGGCAGCAGAGTATAAGAGATCAACCAGGCCATGTTAAAACTCCCACAGTTTTCCCACAGTTCTAAGCAGAATTGTAAAAAACGATGAAACTTAGCTATGTTCTATTGCTAATTGCTGCACAGTGGAAACGGATAGGAATCTACTTTTCCCTGATAATAGAAGAGACTCTAATCTCTGTTTTGGTATGTTCCATGTTTTTATAGCAATAGAACATAATATTTCACGGGCCTTGAAAAATCAGTCAAAATCCAGGAAAACACTTAAGTGAAACTGGTTGGGAGTGAATGAGTTAACAGCATAGACTTGCTCTTTCGAATGTGAAATGGATAACGTGTCCTAGCGCTAACATATGCTAGCAGGCTAGCTATCATGTTTTGCTAAATTACTCAAAGAAAACTCAAACATTTGATACAAACCTGTGATAAAACGGAGTCTCCCACAAACCTAAAGATTGAGGTTTGGTTAGGGTGACCACATTTTCAAAATGAAAAACTGGGGCACTATAATTTCACCAAATGATGCGCACCAATTGCTAAATGCTAAACGCGATCTTGGTTGACTCTTCATTATCCAGCCTCGGTCGCCATAGCTATTGGAAGCTGGCTGTGCCATTTTCCAGTCACGCATTGAATGTTAATTTAATATTTTTTGTTTTTGTTTAAACATTTATTAATTTTGTATTGTAAGTGCACAAAAACTAGTTTTCCCCACAAAAACAGCATGTGTGCCACAACTGCCTTTCCCCCCTCCTTCTTCGTTTCTAATTTAAGTAAAATAGATTTTTGGATATTAAATATCGATTCGATTAATAAATGAGAATCTCGATTCTTTTATGAATCGATTTTTTTGGCACACCCCTAGTGCCCAATATCAACACCTGATTGTGTACTGTGTGTTTTATCAATTTATAGTAACCTCGAAGATGAATAAAGAACTCACAAAATTGTTAAAGGGTACAACCTTCATTTTAATGATTGATTCAACGAGGTTCTCGTCTGTTATCCTGAAAAAAAAAATGATCAAAAATGGATGTGGTGCTCCGCAGGCTAACTCAAAATTAAGTTTGAGTCTCCTTCAATTAATCAATTGATTATCTATCCATTTTCTTGACCGCTTATTCCTCGCAAGGGTCGCGGGTCAATTGATTATTAATTTCAGAATGATCAATTATTGATTTCATAATTACTTGAACCAACGTCCCTGACTTTTTGCCAACTTCGGGTACCCTGGCACACATTGTTTACAAACATTGTGGACGGTCAATCGGGTAAATAAATACCAAATTTCACGGTAGATCTGTTTTCAATGTTGTCTTGCATGATGTTGCCAGGCTAGCATCATAGTTAGCATATCTACACGTCACAGTTTTCAGGCTTCGGGTACTCCGGCTTCCCAGCATATTCTAAAAATATACGTGACAGGTTCACTGAAGACTTTAAATTCCCCAAACTGTAGGTGTGAGTGTGAGTGTGAATGTTTTTTTTGTTTTTTTTCCCTCCGCCTTAATTCAGCTCGAATTGGCTCCAGCTTACTTGCAACCTTCATGAGGACGTGCTGTTGAAAATGAATGGATTATGCAGCCACATAAACAGGGCAAATAATTAACACAGCACCGTAGCAAAATACAACAATAAAACAATTCAATATTGCTCGTCGTCGTGTAGGTGTACCTAATGAAGTGGCCGATTACAAGAATGCTAAAGAATTGTGACCTGGTTTGACAAAATCACTACACAAGTAAATGAAAAACAAGAGCTGTTCAGTGACTCAAGTTAATGTCGAACATGAACAGCCCCACAAATTACCAGCAACAGAATCGTTTTTTTTTTGTTTTTTTCCCCCCCAAAAATTGCAACTATCGCTCCCATCTGCGGACTAAATTTCCCACTGTGCTTCAGTGAACACAGTCGATGCAGAAAGCAAGCCTGCCTCCCAACATTTTGTCCAACAGAAATGCAGACTCATCCGCGCGCACGTCGAACAAAAACGGTTAAGGGCGACTGGGGGTTGATGATGATACCCGCACTTCGATGTGCCGCCGCGACGGCCACATAGACCGATTAACATACACCCCTCGAGCCCGCGATCGGGTCGATTGTGAAGTTGAACCTCGCAAACAAAGATGAGAGATGAACAATTTCAGGGGCGGGGGGAAAAAAAAAAAAAAAAAAAAAGAGCAAACATCAGCTACCTTCCTTCCCTTCTGCCCTGTTTCACTCTTGCAGTTTGTGCACGTCCTTTCACGAGCACATCAGCTGCAATGCTGATATAACCACTTACTCTGGTTTTCGGCTTACACGTGGCCTCTTATAGATAGTACCGTATTTTCCGCACTATAAGGCGCACCTTCAATGAATGACATATTTTAAAACTTTTTCCATATATAAGGTGCTAAATAGAGGCTGGGGTTACGTTATGCATCCATTAGATGGTGCTGCGCTAAAGGGAATGTCAACAAAACAGTCAGATAGGTCAGTCAAACTTTATTAATAGATTACAGACCAGCTTTCTGACAACTCCAAAATGAATAAACAGCTGTTTTATTATTTTCTTTGAGGTAAAGTATTAGCATTAGCTAGCGATCCAAGATGGCGGGATCTTCTGCGCATGCTCGTCACCGATCGTGCAGGGTCACCGATAGCGTCTTGACAGCGAGACCTGTTGCGGCTCAATATTGATCCATATATAAGGCGCACTGGATTAAAAGGCGCATGGTCAGCTTTTGAAAAAAATTGAAGGCTTTTCGGTGCGACTTATAGTGCGGAAAATATGGTACATAAATAAATTGTCTAATGATGTTGCCTGTATATGTTGGATAACTTTCTTCTTTTTTTTTTTTTTTTTTTTTGCTTCTATATAAATATCAATATATTAGTTTCTATGAAAGAGCTAGACCAGTGGTGTCCAAACTACGGCCCGGGGGCCATTTGCGGCCCGCGACATCTGCTAAAAATGGCATTTGACTCAGTTCAAATAAAATAAACAAATCAAAAATGTTTGGAGATGGTCCAAGTGAGTAAGGGAGGGTATCGAAAAACAGGTGCCACTAAAGGTTATTTTAGTTAAATAAAACGAATGAAAAAAATTATAGCTACAATTCAAAATACAGTATTGTTACCGAAATAAAATAAAAACGAAAATACTTTGTAAAAAAATGAAAACTAACTAAAACTCACCATAATTATAGCAAACGTGTCCTTCGTTTTAGTCTTTGGTAATTAATTTGATTGCACGAGCCTTTGGGGATGATTTGAAATGTGTTTTTTAGTAGATTTATTTTGATATAAACCGGAATAATGACGTTTGAAAGTATGTCACACAGAAGTGACGTCATCTAGCAGCAGCCAATAGAAAAGCACCTTCAGATGACGTTGCTCCCATGCTGTTTCATCTTTAATTATCAGTTTTCAATATCTCAGTTTTGCTTCATTATGGGTTCATTTGTGCTGCTTTTTACGCTTATTACTTCTGTACAGCAAACCAGTGATTTGTGTTAGGATCTTACATACATGTATAAATTCATTTATGTTCCTGCTGTTTACAATTTTTAATATCTAAAATCTGCATAGAGCTTATGTTTGCATATTTTTTTGGTAGTTTTCACAAATCGCGATGTCATTTGTTTGTTTATGTTTCTTCTTCTTTTTTTTTTTTTTTTAGCAAGGAACGCTAATAGCCGTGATCAATTTGATAATAGTGGCGTTTTTATATTGGTTCATTTTTGGTTCAGCGTGTTCCAAAATGAGCTTGTTTGTCACACGTCGTGATGAATTGAAACATTTCTTTCTTACACACTTTGCCATCAGCCGCATCACATGCTGGCCTAATTAGCGAAAAGAGCATTTGAGAGGATTTATCGCGAGTTAGTTAGAACGCTTGCGAAAATTTGCTTTTTTTTTGGGGGGGGGGGGGGGGGGGGGTGTCTTATTGTACAGAGGGGAAAAGTGTGCCCTAATTAGTTGGATGAGTACTATAATGAATACATTAACTCTTTTACTGCCACACGTTATTTAAAAAACAACAACCCCCAATGCTAGCGGATTTCGAGCATTTGAATTTTTTTTTCGAAGCAAACAGAATATTGTGTTCTTTTACTACATAAACAACATGGGGTACCACATAAAAGATCGCATTCCAATCTTTCATTAGAAAAACGGATGTTTCTACCTTATTCTACTAATCACCATTTGAAAATAGGTAATTTGAGTGACATTAAGCGAAAATTTAAGATACATTTCCTCCACAACAGTGACATTGAAACAAATATTTTTTGTTTAGTGACGCTCCATCAAATTAGGTTTAATTTTACAAAGGCTTTGATCATTCACGTCAGCCTTGAAAACGTTCTATTTCATCACATTGCGGTCATGTTTCATTGGAATTCGCAGCTCTAGTTAGGGCCCGAGCAGCTACCGCTGCCATCCGCTGGCCATAGTTAGTGGGTGTTTTTGATTTCACAACTCATTGACCCCGGCTGCGCTGCACTTGGACGGTGCACTGACCACTGATATATTCACACAAAAAAAAAAAAGTAGTTGTCACTTAACGTTTACGGCGGCATACATCGCGCTTTTACTCAACGTTATTAAACGTTTTTGGCGGTCAAAGAGTTAATTTGCTGCGGGTAAACCTGTTGACCTCTGCAAACAAAGCAGCGCGGCGCACGAAAGGCACGTTTTTCTGTGTGGTTACTATCAACGGTGTGAAGTGATTTCAATACGTGCATTCGAATAACTGTGCTGCGACGACCCGCATATTGTGATCCCATTTTCCATTAGCGTGAGAAATGATTCTATTTACTTTCCGTCTCATTCTCCCCTTTTTCATTTCACCATTGTATCCTCCTCTTCCCCCCCCCCCCCCCCCCCCCCCCCTCAGAAGTCACAACCTCTCTCCATCTAGCTGCCGTGTTTTTTTTTTGTTATCGTCAAAGACAAAAATGAGAAAGCACGAGAGCGAGAGGACGCCTCGGCTTTGTGTCCTCGCATCTTTCGCCGCTCTCTTCATCTTAGCCCCCCCCCACCTCGTTCCTTATCTTCCATCTATGTGAGTGACAGCTGGCAGCCAGTAGGGTACAGTGGGCCATGCCAACCCGAGTGCACATTTTTTTTTGGGCCAAGCGACTTGAGAAAATGCACACTTGAGCGTGACTGCCTCATGCGTGCTGGAGTCGAGAATCTTGCTTCGCTTTAGCACGTGAGCATCCTGTTCCTCGCATACTTTGAAATTAAAACGTGGCAAAGGTTTGTCCGGAGTAACGAATCCGTTGTTATGGGTGCGATGCTTTGAAGTCAACCTTTTAAAGTGGGATATAAGCATTTATTTTAAAAACTACAAGGGACTCTATAGCTCTAGATGCAAGATAACATTATAACTGTTTGCGCAAGATAATGTGATTCAAAATAAGAACTGTATCACAAAATCAGCTATTTATAAATACATATTGTAAGCAAACACGTATACCAGGGATTGGCAACTTAAATGCATTTTTTTCAGTGCTACTCCGAGAATGTATGACAAAAATACTATTTTTAGATAAGAGAAAATAACCATGTACTGGAATTATTTTTATTTTATTTATTTATTTATTTTTCCATTGAAAAGGCCATTCAAGGGCGGCACATAACTGTTGAACAAGAAACCAACATTAAGTGCAAGAATGCATTTTGTGCAAACCAATTTTTTCCAGAAGAATCAACTCACTCGAAGTTATAATATTATTGAGGTACAATGTTTGTCCTTCATATCATTCCAAATCCACAAAAAAAAATAAAATAAAATACACCAACTCATGCTGTATTATAGGGCAGTATAACACCCAGTGCAAAAAAAAAAAAAAAGCCTGCCATCTAGTGGTGAATGGTGATATTACAACTTAAAACTGTAGATGCATATTTACGGATTTTGTTTTAATTCCCCCCAATATTATGTAATTATTAAATATTATGTATTTATTTATTTATTTTTCTGAGAGTCTTTTTACACATTTACTCTATTTTTAATATTGGTCAGTATTTTCTAGTTTTTCGGTTTGTAAAGGGATTTTTTTTTTTTTTTTTTTTTTTAATTCAATTTTCCCGCCAATTTTTTTCCAAGGGTCACTCAGAATGTGGACATACAGTTGCCCCTCCCTGATATAGACCATTTGTGTGTTCTTGTTTTTATAGGTTTACAGTGGTGCAGAATTGATAGCTGCATCAAATTTAGACTGTCGTGCACCTAAAATTAGGTATTCAAAATACTACAGACAGCTGCCAGTACAATGCAGTGCAGTTGAACAACGCTGCAAATTAAAACCACAACAATGGGCACATTGCTAAATTACAGTAATATCTCTGTTGACCAAGATTCATTACATTTTTTTTTTTTGCAGTCTTTTCACCTTCTTAAATATTGAGAATTAGTATCAAGTCGAGTTGATTTTTTTTCCATTGTCCAACTGGTCATAATATTATGGTGGGCTGTTGTGTATTTTGGTTATGATTCCAAGAACTTGTTTTTCATCGCTTTTCGCAAAGACGCCAGCAAGTGCTTCTGTACTGTTATGACTTGCTTTCTTGCTCACGTAGCCCTTTTCTGTTCTCCTCTAT
Source organism: Festucalex cinctus (assembly GCF_051991245.1). NCBI lineage: Eukaryota > Metazoa > Chordata > Actinopteri > Syngnathiformes > Syngnathidae > Festucalex > Festucalex cinctus. Next base: position 4,275,644 of record NC_135428.1, read on the forward strand.
TAAAGACTTATGCTTCAGGGTTTATAGCACACAGTAAAACGAGCGCTCTTGTAATGATCCTGCAATATGCAAACAGCACCTTCTATTATACAAACAGTGTAAAAAAAAACAAAAAACTCTCAAGCTTCACACAAGACAGCACACGGCAGATGCAAAGATGAGTCTTGAATATGTGAAAATTAAACTGGCGAATAGTGTTACCGTGTTTACGCCTTGATCATTTTCACTTTCGCCAACAATTCCCCGGGAGCGCAAAGCCTTTCCTCTCCATTCTGTCACCCGACATTGGAAGTGATTTGGGTCAGGATCTGCAGTTGACGTTTGAGTGCGCACAACCAATGAAAATCCGAGATCTTATTAAGTTGTTGTGCGGAGGCGAGATTGAAGAATTTCCCAACAATTTACAGAAGGTCAGTGATTGCAAAGAAAACGGACACGAGATTAAAAAGGAACACACAGTGGGGGGGGGGGGAAAGAACGCGAGAGGGAATGACATGCACGCGCTCGATATCGAAGTGTAATCTAGGATTACTCCAGTGCAGAAGGAGGGCATGTCCACTCAAATGCACAAAGGCACAAATAGAAAAAAGGACACATGGCGAAAGCGCTGATGAAAAAAAAACAAAAAACACAAACTTAGATTGTTTTGCTTCAATGGCACACACGCAATAATCATAATCTGCTCGATCTTCGCCACCAATATTTCCATCGAGAGAAATCTGGCACATGAATGTTGATCTCGCGCCGATTGGAACGATTATCAATGCAAAACATAGCAGTCGAAACACTTGTGTAATCACTAGTGTTGTTCCAATGCCGATACTGGTATCGGCAGAGGTGCCGATGCTGCATTAAAACAGTGGTATCGGTATCGGTGACTACTCACATGTAACATGCCGATACCGTTAATTCCAACGCTAATATAGGATTTTTGATGCAGCATTTTGTGTCTCGCTGGTGCACGACATTCACTGATATGTGACATGTTCACTGCATGCCGATCTAAGATATCCTATTGGCCATTGAATGCCCTGAACCAATGGCAGGACAGCTTTTTCATGTTGAGGAAAAAAAAACCTTAAGTATCGGTATGTTATCGGTATCGGCCGATACGGCAAAGGTGGGTATCGGTATCGGTATCGGGGGACCAAAAAATGGTATCGGAACAACACTAGTAATCGCGATACCAAATAAGGCAGCCGTGCACTGCAGAATACTTTAATATGTGCGACAGGCTTTTTTGTTTTTTTTATGCTGGTAAACTGCAAAAATATTCCGTGACGCCTGCAGTGATAACTGGAGATACAAGACACTTAGAGCGACGCCATTATTGCTTCCTTATCTCAGAGCAGCAACAATGAACCCATTAACTCATTGTCAGCGACCTGATCGGTAAAAATGGAATAACTGGTGTTCGCTTTAATTCGTTTTTAAGGAAAAAGCGTTTAGAATGTGAATATTTTCTGCTCGTCTTTGTCTCCCAAGACAGTAAAATGATGGTTGGACAAGACTCGTGCCTTTTGTGATGATCCATTTTTCACCATTTCCAAGTGTCTGTGTAATATATGGAGTTCAGTGTGTTGTTCTTACTCCGGGTCTTGTTCAGAGGCTGAATTTATCGACGACCTGTTAGCGTTCATCTAATGAGAAACCTCCGCGGTCTAACAATAGTGCTGAACTCCACTTGAAGCAGCAAAAAAAAATGTTGCTATGTTTTATGATGGGAGTCGGTGTATATTGAAAATGAGTAATCCTGAATGCCGTTGCCATAGTTGCACGTTCGGCGGACGGCGACCGCGTAGAAGAAGGTGTCCCAGGGATAATAACGTTTCCGAAAAGGTTAGTACACTAGTTTGG